>NC_134487.1:473976-773976 GCF_040206685.1 Ascaphus truei
TTCACAGGAGTAATTCAAATAGTGCCGGGCTTAGCTGGGCCACTTTCCACTACTGCTCAACATTTAGAAGAGAGTACTGACGTTCTGGGCCCACCTAAACAGCCACCCACAGTCTTACTGCTACAGGGCAATGAGAAGCCAGGACCTCCTCACTAAACCCTGTGCCATCAAACAACTTGTCTTCTCACTCCAGAACAGAACCCCACACAGATCTACAGCCACCCACAGTCTTACTGCTACAGAGCAACGAGAAGCCAGGACCTCCTCACTAAACCCTGTGCCATCAAACAACATGTCCTCTCACTCCCAGAACAGAACCCCACACAGATCTACAGCCACCCACAGTCTTACTGCCACAGAGCAATGAGAAGCCAGGACCTCCTCACTAAACCCTGTGCCATCAAACAACATGTCCTCTCACTCCCAGAACAGAACCTCACACAGATCTACAGCCACCCACAGTCTTACTGCTACAGAGCAATGAGAAGCCAGGACCTCCTCACTAAACCCTGTGCCATCAAACAACATGTCCTCTCACTCCCAGAACAGAACCCCACACAGATCTACAGCCACCCACAGTCTTACTGCTACAGAGCAATGAGAAGCCAGGACCTCCTCACTAAACCCTGTGCCATCAAACAACATGTCCTCTCACTCCCAGAACAGAACCCCACACAGATCTACAGCCACCCACAGTCTTACTGCTACAGAGCAACGAGAAGCCAGGACCTCCTCACTAAACCCTGTGCCATCAAACAACATGTCCTCTCACTCCCAGAACAGAACCCCACACAGATCTACAGCCACCCACAGTCTTACTGCTACAGAGCAACGAGAAGCCAGGACCTCCTCACTAAACCCTGTGCCATCAAACAACATGTCCTCTCACTCCCAGAACAGAACCCCACACAGATCTACAGCCACCGACAGTCTTACTGCTACAGAGCAACGAGAAGCCAAGAGCTCCTCACTAAACCCTGGGCCATCAAACAACTTGTCCTCTCACTCTCAGAACAGAACCTCACACAGATCTACAGCCACCCACAGTCTTACTGCTACAGAGTAATGAGAAGCCAAGAGCTCCTCACTAAACCCTGTGCCATCAAACAACTTGTCTTCTCACTCCCAGAACAATACCCCACACAGATCTACAGCCACCCACAGTCTTACTGCTACAGAGCAACGAGAAGCCAGGACCTCCTCACTAAACCCTGTGCCATCAAACAACATGTCCTCTCACTCCCAGAACAGAACCCCACACAGATCTACAGCCACCCACAGTCTTACTGCTACAGAGCAACGAGAAGCCAGGACCTCCTCACTAAACCCTGTGCCATCAAACAACATGTCCTCTCACTCCCAGAACAGAACCCCACACAGATCTACAGCCACCCACAGTCTTACTGCTACAGAGCAACGAGAAGCCAGGACCTCCTCACTAAACCCTGTGCCATCAAACAACATGTCCTCTCACTCCCAGAACAGAACCCCACACAGATCTACAGCCACCCACAGTCTTACTGCTACAGAGCAACGAGAAGCCAGGACCTCCTCACTAAACCCTGTGCCATCAAACAACATGTCCTCTCACTCCCAGAACAGAACCCCACACAGATCTACAGCCACCGACAGTCTTACTGCTACAGAGCAACGAGAAGCCAAGAGCTCCTCACTAAACCCTGTGCCATCAAACAACATGTCCTCTCACTCCCAGAACAGAACCCCACACAGATCTACAGCCACCGACAGTCTTACTGCTACAGAGCAACGAGAAGCCAAGAGCTCCTCACTAAACCCTGGGCCATCAAACAACTTGTCCTCTCACTCTCAGAACAGAACCTCACACAGATCTACAGCCACCCACAGTCTTACTGCTACAGAGCAACGAGAAGCCAGGACCTCCTCACTAAACCCTGTGCCATCAAACAACATGTCCTCTCACTCCCAGAACAGAACCCCACACAGATCTACAGCCACCCACAGTCTTACTGCTACAGAGCAACGAGAAGCCAGGACCTCCTCACTAAACCCTGTGCCATCAAACAACTTGTCTTCTCACTCCCAGAACAATACCCCACACAGATCTACAGCCACCGACAGTCTTACTGCTACAGAGCAACGAGAAGCCAAGAGCTCCTCACTAAACCCTGTGCCATCAAACAACTTGTCCTCTCACTCCCAGAACAATACCCCACACAGATCAACAGCCTGCCGAAAATACAAATCAACTCAATTACCAGCGAAATGAAGGAGCAGTATGTGACAATGTGGGAAAATGATATCCAGCATTCAAAGAAGCTGGAAACCTACCACAGCCTACTGAGAGAATACACTCTGGCACCCTACCTACTGTAGGTAAAAGGTCCAAAGCCAAGGCAGACCGTGGGCCAGTACAGAATGAGTGCCCACAGCCTGGAAATAGAAATAGAAACAGGCAGACGGGCATATCTGGAAGCCCCAGGAGATGGGACTGTGCCAGCAATGTGAGCTAGGAGAGGTAGAAGATGAAACACACACCTGCTACGCTGCACACAATACTCTGAAGTGAGGAGTGGCTACTTGGAGAAACTCACAGCTCTTATCCAGAACTTGCATAATATAGAAAAGATCCAAAAAAAAACATACAGCCTCCTGGGAGATGATGAAACCACAACAGAACTGGCTGCACACTATATCAGCACCTGTCATAGGCTGAGAGACGCCCACTAACCCCCACATCCCTGTGTGTAACTGTTACCCACGTACTGAGTAATCCTAATATCCTTCCCCCTGTTGCTCATGTACTATGTAATCATTATACCCTATCCCGTGTTATTCATGCTTTGACAATAATTACATGTTCTTTTGTTATGCCAATACAGCTTATTTGATTTGAAAACTGGCTGAAGGACAGACAACAGAGGGTTGTCATAAATGGAACTTTTTCAGGTTGGGCTAAAGTTGTGAGTGGAGTACCTCAGGGATCGGTACTGGGACCCCTGCTTTTTAACTTGTTTATTAATGACCTTGAGGTTGGGATCGAGAGCAAAGTCTCCATCTTTGCTGATGATACTAAATTGTGTAAGGTAATAGAATCAGAGCAGGATGTAATTTCTCTTCAGAAGGACTTGGAGAGACTGGAAACTTGGGCAGGTAAATGGCAGATGAGGTTTAATACAGATAAATGTAAGGTTATGCATTTGGGACGCAAGAATAAACAGGTGACTTGCAAATTAAATGGGGATAAATTGGGGGAATCCTTGATGGAGAAGGATTTAGGAGTGCTTGTAGACAACAGGCTTAGCAATAGTGCCCAAAGTCATGCAGTAGCTGCAAAGGCAAACAGGATCTTATCTTGTATTAAACGGGCAATGGTTAGAAGGGAAGTAAACATAATTATGCCCCTTTACAAAGCATTAGTAAGACCACACCTTGAATATGGAGTACAATTTTGGGCACCACTCCGTAGAAAAGACATTATGGAACTAGAGAGAGTGCAGAGAAGAGCCACCAAATTAATAAAGGGGATGGACAATCTAACTTATGAGGAGAGGCTAGCTACACACACACACTGACACACACACATTGACACACACTCTAACACACACACACACACACACACACACATTCTGACACACACACACACACACACATTCTGACACACACACACACACATTGACACACACACACATTGACACACACACACATTGACACACACACACTCTGACACACACACACTCTGACACACACACACACTGACACACACACACACACATTCTGACACACACACACACATACTGACACACACACACACACACTGACACACACACACTCTGACACACACACACACTCTGACACACACACACACTGACACACACACACACACATTCTGACACACACACACATACTGACACACACACACACACACACATTGACACACACACACACACACACACACAAACTCACAGACACACACACAGACACACACACACACTGACACACACACACATTGACACACACACACACACACACACACACACACATTGACACACACACACACACACACACACACACACACACACACACACACACACACTCACACTCACTCAAACACCCTCACTCACACTCACTCAAACACCCTCACTCACACACACACTCTCACTGACACACACTCTCACACACACTCACTCACACACACACTCACACACACTCTCACTCACACACCCTCTCACTCACACACACCCTCTCTATTTATTTATTTATTTAGCGGCCTAAATCCACTCGCCACGGGCGTGTGGTTATAATTAATTGTCGAACACTGATGATAACTATATACAAATATATTCGGGGACAGTACAAGGAGCTTTCAAAAGAACGATTTATCCCAAAGTCAGTACAAAGGACTCTGGGTTATCCCTTAGGCCTCGGATATAGTAGAAACGTACGTGACGGATCGCATGGCGTTACATGCGCCTGTGCTATCTTTGGCCAGTAGGATGCCTATGGAGTGGCGGAGGTGTGGCTGTGACGTTACATGAGCGGTTCACCATAATTGTCGGAACCGCGCACATGACCCGGCCGTCGCACAACAAAAAAAAGTCCCGCAATAAATCAGCCGCATCGTCACGCTCAATCGCGCGCTCTATTGCCGCCTCATTGAGGTACAGCCTTTTGTTCACGGAATGTCGCATTGGCGGACTATGGACACGGATTTAGAGTTAAAGGAAAGGAGATTTCGCCAGCAACAAAGGAAAGGGTTCTTTACAGTAAGGGCAGTGGGATTCATTACCCATGGAGACTGTGATGGCAGATACAATAGATTTGTTGCAAAAAAGGCTGGACATCTTTTTTAGAAAGGAAAGGTGTATAGGGATATACCTAATAAGTAAACATGGGAAGGATGTTGATCCAGGGAGTAATCTGATATTTCCAATAGTTGGAATTTATTTTTCCCCTTATGAGATGTCATTGGATGATATGACACTGGGGTTTTTTGTTTTCCATCCTCTGGATCAATGTTCTGTAAGTACAAATATAGGATACAGTATCTGTAGTCTTAATATAACATTTCTGGAACTTGATGGACGCATTTCTTTTTTTTTTTTTTTTTTTTCAACCTCATCAACTATGCAACTATATAACCTCGTGTGCCAGATTGATTAAAATACTTTATCTTTTCGGTATGCCATCGGTTCGATCAGTAAAATGGGATCATTCTCATCTAGGGTCTCTCATTTTATTTGGTAAATGTTGTCTATAAAGTCTGTTACAGTCACCCAGAATTCTTGATATCTCAGGGTTAGGACCAGGCTCCATTTCAAGCAAAATGTGCGTGTGATTATTAAACACCACACATGACACATTCAGTGGGTGACTGCGACGATAGCTTCCACAGGCTTATTAATATTACACAAAAATAACTGGGTTTGAACTGAACGAGGCTTAAGATATAATAAATTGTATTTATTCCTTAGAATAAAGGTGAACACAACAGATAATACAGTAACAAACAAGAAGTACACTTACTTAGGGGTTGGGAAATGAGAAGTTAGATGTAGCATTTCTCTCAGCAATCAGGAAATCATTCAGGTGATATCAGGTAACCATATCAGCAAACGAAGACAAAGGATATATGGGTGGACAGCAGTTTATAAACCTTTTGTCCCTCTATCTGTAACATTAAGCACCGGTGATTGGTTTTCAATTACCTCCAGCCAATCTTTAACATGGGAACACATTTCAACACATGCCCCCCTGCTAGCTGGCAAAGGCGCAGTAGAACTCTGGGGTCTCATTTCTGTAGCCCCACATATGCAAATGGAATGCCAGCCATTCTACCCATTTGGCTTTATGGCAGGAAAACCTTTGTTAGTAAGTGTTAAATGGAACACTTAAGAACTGCTCTGGTTTGAGCCTCGGATAAACAGTGAGGGTGACAAAACTCTTTGAACAATACTTAAGTCCTAGACATTCGGTCGCCTCTCCGGCCATCTGCTACATTATGGCCAAAGAAATTGCCTCTGGAATTTATCCATACCTTAGAATACAGTATTAAGCATAAAACATAGACGTATTAAAATATCCGGTTCCGTTAGGTCTAGCAGGTCCAAACTTCCCAGTTCGCATTGCCAGAACTGGGACACCATATAGTCCAAAAAGCGACTTGCTACGACCTAAGAAACCGGAGTTACACAAATGCACATTAAAACATTTTAATACAAAAATCTCCACTGAAAAAGAAATCTCAGCTTTAAACTAAATCCCCATTAAAAACAACGGGCAGCTCCGCCATAGACTTTCAATGGTAAATCGCCACCATTGAAGTCAATGGGGTTTTTCTGCCATTGAAGTCTATGGGAAAAGTCCCGAACTTCAAGGGGGTCCATACTCCGTCGGGTTGGTCCAGGCGGGTCAAGGATGGTTCTGCATTGATGCCGGAGCAGGGGCTACAGATACCCCAAACCTTGATCCGCTGAGCCCTCCGGAACCGGAGATATGGAGTACCAAATTCCAGGTTTTTCCACTTAGTCATTTTTCAGAGCCGTTTTTGCCGCCGCCGGCAAAGCCTATGGCGCGACCCGCTCTATCTGGTTCGACCCTTATCGGGGGTCCAGGATTCGGGGACCCGGTGGTGGTCGAGTGGGGGGAAGCCCAGGAACTAGGGGCAAACAGAATTTTATTCCTAGGTGCTCTAGAACTGTTTATTCCCCCGCTAATTGACGTTGAACTTGACCCAAGTGATTTTAGCTCTTTTAAAGGACATTGTATCCGCTTTGCGGTTTGCGGTCTGGACGGCAGCCAACTCGTTCTTCGAAAGGGTACCTCGAGGAATCTCCATTGAAGTCAATGGGCCCATTGACTTTCAATGGGAAACCGCTGCTCTCCCTCTCGGACGCCACCTGCTGGTCTTTACAGGAAACAGGACTAAAACAGCACAATCTTCCATTGGAATGCATTGAGCCCTAATGGCGGCCAATGGGGACCTACAAAATGGTGCCTGAAAAGGCGGGAAAACTACACAAAGAGCTATAATCATTAAAGAACTATTAACCCTTGTGCTCCCGGATGGATTCTAGTGTGTGTGTGATGCAGACACTGATTAACACAGACATTACAATGGAACAGGGGAAAATACATTTACAGGTCATAAAAAGGGTTAAATGACATTTCTGGACCTCAGGCCAGTTAACCCCTTGTCTCCCTGGTGCGGTCAGGGGTGGCCAAATGGGGTGCAACCCCTTTAATACCGGACCACCCCCTTTCTCCCTCTACAGTGACCTACGTGAAATATGCGTTGTGTCAAAATTAATTGTCTGGTGTCACTTTTTACATCACAGGCACAGCGTTAGTACAGTGAGGTGGTCGGGATGGCGGTCCTACAGGAGACCAATAGAGCAGCTACAGTATATGCATTCACAGAGAGACAACATGAGGTGTTAAGCTGCCGGTATTTCCACCCACTGAATGCGTCTGTGTGGTATTTAAGAATCACACATACTTTGTGCTTGAAATTGAGCCTGGGTACAACGCCAAATATCCATTCTATATTATCATGATTGAGAGGAGGCAAGCACTTTATACCGCAGTGTGCAACTAAGTGATCAGACATGCATTTGAATGGCCCGCCATTTGTATCTGATACATGATAATCAGCAGTATCATTTTGTCTTAATATTCCAGAGACGTTTGGCTAAAGGACAGTGTGCATCAGATCTTTTAAACAGTTATGCAGAGATTAGGAGGGGGATATCTTTCTTTTCCACACTAATAGCCCATTCCTAAACTCTTCTTCACCTTGGCGTTTCTAACCAAACTCAAGAATAAAGAGTCCATTTGAGATCTCTCTATTGCGCCAGCTTGGTGATAGGCTGTATAATTTTGGATGCCACTATTTATAACACACTCTTCTTCCATTACTAATTGAATCTCTCTGTGAACTGTGTATATAAAATGTATATATGGTAGTGTCCTATCTTTAGCAATTGTGTATGTCATTCATCCCTTATGTATATATGTATATGTTTTAGTGATTATAGCGTTAAAATCTACATTTACTCATATCTATTCATGGGTACTAAGGGCATGTAAAAAGGGCCTTTGCACCAACCCCATCTTCTTTTTGAGGCTGGTATTTGACTAATTATTAAATAAAACAGTGCAGTGTTTACAAATATCCTCTATAATATAAAAACTAATCACTTATTGATGTACCAGGTCACCCACATGTAACACCTGCTGCTGTCTCAAAGCTTGAGCCTGGCGAGGGCCTGAGTGTCCAGGATAACCCAGAGTCACTAGATGTAGTCAAGGACTGGGAGTCACTGGATGTACAGAAGGATCTGGAGTCGGGGCCTATAGACAAGAGCCTGGGGTTACCGAGTGTGAGGAACGGCTCGGAGTCTGTGCACATACAGAAGGAGCAGCCAGGACTGCTGATCGAGTCTGTGCATATGAAGAATAATCAGGGCACGGTGTGTGCTGGAAGGGACCAGAAATCAGGACAAGTCAAGCAGGAAAAAACATGCACAGAGGATATTCAACAGGATCAGGAGTCAGTGCATATAAAGGAGGAAATCCCTGAGAACACCTGCACAGGTGAGTAATGATCACATTGCCACCAGTCCAGTAATACACAGCATGGGGTATGCAGTATCTTCAGAGTGCTCATCATATTCAGCCAGGCCTGGTCCTGCAGCACACCGCTCTCCTCCTGCCGCACACCGCTCTCCTGCAGCACACCGCTCTCCTCCTGCAGCACACCGCTCTCCTCCTGCAGCACACCGCTCTCCTCCTGCAGCACACCGCTCTCCTCCTGCCGCACACCGCTCTCCTGCAGCACACCGCTCTCCTCCTGCAGCACACCGCTCTCTTCCTGCAGCGAACCGCTCTCTTCCTGCAGCGCACCGCTCTCTTCCTGCAGCGCACCGCTCTCTTCCTGCAGCGCACCGCTCTCTTCCTGCAGCGCACCGCTCTCTTCCTGCAGCGCACCGCTCTCTTCCTGCAGCGCACCGCTCTCTTCCTGCAGCGCACCGCTCTCTTCCTGCAGCGCACCGCTCTCCTCCTGCAGCACACCGCTCTCCTCCTGCAGCACACCGCTCTCTTCCTGCAGCACACCGCTCTCTTCCTGCAGCACACCGCTCTCTTCCTGCCGCACACCGCTCTTCCTGCCGCACACCGCTCTTCCTGCCGCACACCGCTCTCCTCCTGCAGCACACCGCTCTCTTCCTGCAGCACACCGCTCTCCTCCTGCAGCACACCGCTCTCCTCCTGCAGCACACCGCTCTCCTCCTGCAGCACACCGCTCTCCTCCTGCAGCACACCGCTCTCTTCCTGTAGCACACCGCTCTCCTCCTGTAGCACACCGCTCTCCTCCTGCAGCACACCGCTCTCTTCCTGTAGCACACCGCTCTCCTCCTGCAGCACACTGCTCTCCTCCTGCAGCACACCGCTCTCTTCCTGCAGCACACCGCTCTCCTCCTGCAGCACACCGCTCTCCTCCTGCAGCACACCGCTCTCCTCCTGCAGCACACCGCTCTCCTCCTGCAGCACACCGCTCTCTTCCTGCCGCACACCGCTCTCCTCCTGCCGCACACCGCTCTCCTCCTGCCGCACACCGCTCTCCTCCTGCAGCACACCGCTCTATTCCTGCAGCACACCGCTCTCTTCCTGCAGCACACCGCTCTCCTCCTGCAGCACACCGCTCTCCTCCTGCAGCACACCGCTCTCTTCCTGCCGCACACCGCTCTCCTCCTGCCGCACACCGCTCTCCTCCTGCCGCACACCGCTCTCCTCCTGCAGCACACCGCTCTCTTCCTGCAGCACACCGCTCTCCTCCTGCCACACACCGCTCTCCTCCTGCAGCCGGGAGATACCACACCACACCGCCGCACCCCGCCACCGGTTAAACTCGCCAGCGGGTAAATTGAGGGGGGTGAGAGAGGGAGGGGGGTTGCAGTCCACAAAGGGGTGGGTGGGGCAAGTGCCTTTTATTTCGGGCGAGCGGCATTGTTTTTATAATTTGTCGAGCCCTGTATGTATGTATGTCTTTATATAGCGCAATAAATGTACATAGCGCTTCACTGTAGTAATACATGTGACAATCATATAAATAACAAATAACAGATCATGGGAATAAGTGCTTCAGACCTAAAAGTAACATTTAGGAAAAGGAGTCCCTGCTCCGAAGAGCTTACAATCTAATTGGTAAGTAGGAAGAACATACAGAGACAGTAGGAGGGCGTTCTGGTAAGTGCGTCTGCAGGGGGCCAAGCTTTATGTACCAGGTTTATAGTATTAGCCACGGAGCTACTCATATGCTTTTGTTAAGCAAGTGTGTTTTAAGGTGGGTCTTAAAGGTGGATAGAGAGGGTGCTAGTCTGGTATTGAGGGGAAGGGCATTCCAGAGGTGTGGGGCAGTCAGTGAGAAAGGTTTAAGGCAGGAGAGGGCTTTAGATTCAAAGGGGGTAGAAAGGAGACATCCCTGAGAAGAACGCAAGAGTCTGGATGGTGCATAACGAGAAATTAGGGCTGAGATGTAAGGAGGGGCAGAAGAATGTAAAGCTTTAAAAGTGAGGAGAAGAATTGGGTGTGTGATACGGGATTTTATAGAAAGCCCGGAGAGGGATTTCAGCAGGGGAGATGCTGAGACAGATTTAGGAAAGAGTAGAGTGATTCTGGCTGCAGCGTTTAGGATAAATTGTAGGGGAGACAGGTGAGACGCAGGAAGGCCGGACAGCAGGAGGTTACAGTAATCGAGATGGGAGAGAATGAGGGCCTGAGTCAGAGCTTTATCAGTCGAGCAACAGAGGAAACGGCGTATCTGTAATATGGCGGAGGAAAAAAAGATACGTTTTGAATGTGAGAGAGGAGTCGAGTGTGACCCCTAGGCAGCGTGCTTGGGCTACTGGGTGAATGATAGTACTTCCAAAAGTAATGTGGAAGGAGGAAGTATGGCCAGGTTTGGGAATCAGTATGAGGAGCTCGGTTTTTGCCATGTTGAGTTTAAGTCGGCGGAGGGACATCCAGGATGATATAGAAGAGAGACATTCAGAAACTTTGATTTGTACTGCAGGTGTAAGGACAGGTGTTGAAAAGTTAATTTGTGTCGTCAGCATAGTGGTGATATTTGAACCCAAGAGAAGTGATTAGGTCACCTATAGAGAGTGTATACAGAAAAAAGAGAAGAGGTCCCAAGACAGAGCCCAGGGGTACCCTCACAGACAGATCGATAGAGGAGGAGGAGGTGTTAGCAGAAGAGACACTGAAAGTACGATGGGAGAGGTAAGAGGAGATCCAGGATAGAGCTGGGTTACGAATACTAAGAGTATGGAGAATGTGAAGGAGAAGAGGGTGGTCCACGGTGTCAAATGCTGCAGAGAGGTCGAGTAATATGAGCAGAGTGTAATGACCTCTGCCTTTGGCAGCATGGAGAAATCTCTCAGTTCTAGGGCCAAGGGAACATGAAAACAGAAAAAGCCGGGGTCACTTTATTTTCAGCATGTATTATCCCCGGTCCCTGGCTTATGGTGCTTATGTAGCTACCAGGGACCCCAAGGTTTCAGGGATAACCAGAGGGCTTAACCACTATTGAATAGCCTTCAATGACTTGAGCCCGCACATAACGTTGGTAGAAAAAAGGTCACAGCTTTATTTTAACAGCCTATGTTAAAACCTACCAGCGCCCCCCACTCCAAGTACCTCCAAGGGGGGGGGGGGGAGGAGAGGAGATCCTTATCAGCCGTTGTAGGGCTGCATTCCTCGTTTTTATTCCTCCCTGTCCACAGAGAGACAAAGATGAGATTGGTGGAAAAGGGGGAGCTTTTCCCCCATGCGAACTCCTGTTGAACACATGATATTAAAGAAGCAATCTAAGCAGCTTAAAAAAAATAAAATATATATATATTTTTTTTTTCATTTTCATATTTGCAGCCTTTGATTACCTGTATTGTATTGTTGTATATGTCTTTATTTATATAGCGCCAAAAGATTACTCAGCGCTTCACAAAGAATACAGTACAGGGAATTCTAATAATACAATAAGCGCAGCAAAATCAGACACTAGGAAGGAAATCCCTGCCCCGAAGAGCTTACACTCTAAGTGGTATGATGGGAAACTGAGAGACAGTAGGTGAAGGAATAAGTGCGGTAGATGGCTTTGCTTGGCCATAATGGGTGGTAGGAGTGACTGTGGGTGTGGGACAGTAGCCATGGGTGCAGGCTATTGGGTTGCTTGATTTGTGGGGTGAGTTTTAAGGTTGGTCAGTATTAAATCAGAAGGTTAACACCATTTACAGGGGAAGAGATGGCAGGGAGGTGTGGGTGAGATCAGGTGTGTATGTCTGGGTTCAGGCTTTGGGGAGATCCCCAGCAGCAGGAAGGAGTAGATAGAGGGTGTGAATAGAGGATTTGTGTGGGTGTTTTTTATTGAGGGGTAAAGAAGTGGTTGGGGAGAGGTGTATAAAGATGCAGTGGGAGTGGGGAAGTTGGAGAGAACAGAGACGTTCACATGATTAAAGATCTAGAAAGAAAACATTCTGAGATGATAACTCTAGTATTGAAAACTTATTACCTAAGCTGCCGATCGATTCCTTCACACATGATCGATCAGCAAAATCCTGTTTCCCAGGGTTCGCTGGATGGCTGCCTTTCAGCTTCAAATCAATCCTTCAGTCTGTGTAACTCAGCAGCTACAATGTATTCTTATATTACTAAGGTAACATTATCTATTGTTACAGTTTACAGGTGAAACTGCTGGGAACGTTGGCAACAAATTATTACAAACAGGAAAGTGTTGCAAAGATCTTGCACTGCTGGGGAGGTGTGCTAAAGCCTGCTGTAGAAATCATAGGATGATCAGTATATTTAAACTCATTAAACATATTAAGAGTTGAATTTAAAAAAAGGTAGTAAGTATTATCTAATACTACTGAACTGATTTATTTAAAAAAAGACAAATGTAGAACATTTAAGTCACAACTTTCAGCTCACCACATTTAAAATTAAAATGTATTTTAAAATGCATTGTTTTGACATCAGTCATCAATCGCCCGCATTTCCAGATTTAACCCCACTTTAGTCTTACACTATGGTCCTAGGAGTAACTGACCTGCCAATGTTCACATATACTGTATTTTGTGACCTAATATGGTCGTTTATTTTATCTTTACAAGATGTAAATTAAATGGTCATGATTTTCTTCTCTAGCAGATGATGGGCCTCCAGATGGGAACAAGAATGAAGAATTTCCCACTTATCCTTATTCACTTGATTGGGGGGTTGAATTTGACATTTCAAAATCCCAGCATGGAGAGGAAATCTCTAGGAGGTTCCACAACCCCAACAAGAGAGAGGAAAACCTTGCAGATAAACTCAGTCCAGATGAAATGCAAAATGGTGATTGTGAAATAAAGATTTGGGAAGATGTTGATCAAACTGACAGGATAATTCACAGCGGAGAGAAGCGCTATCTGTGCATTGACTGTGGGAAAAGTTTCACTCGTAAGTCATCCCTCATTGTACATCAAAGAATCCACACAGGGGAGAAACTCTACATGTGCACAGAGTGTGGGAAGAGGTTTGGTCTAAAGTCCTCTCTCGTCAGACATCAGAGGACACACACAGGAGAAGTTTTCACATGCGCTGAATGTGGGAAAAGCTTCAGGGAGTATTCCAAGTTTTTAAAACACCAGACAACTCACACAGGGGAGTGGCCCTATACAGAGCCACATCTAACTGTCCACTAGAAGCCAATACCCTCTAACTGTACCTATTTAGCAGGTACACTACATGGTTTGGGCTCCTGTATGGCCAGCTGCATCTATTGCACTACACTGTGTGTGTGTAGTAAACTTCAGGTAATGGAACTTCCATAGGGATGGCTTGGAAGTAAATACGTCTAGCACGAGTAGAGGAACAACAGTGGTATCTATTTTAAGCCCACAACATGTAGGGGATCTTGGAAGCCCTATACATGAGTCAAACTGTATAATCAAATTACTTGTGCCAAGAGTTTCACTGAACTGTCCAAGCCAAAATAGCCATTGTGAAAATATACATCACAGGATCCTCCTCAAATTCCAACACGGAGATAAATGTAAGAAATGATTCAATGGGAAGAACTAACTTAATAGATGTTGGGCAGAATTAATTTTCTAAAATGTATGTGACATTGTAATTAATACTATAACAGTGACATAGAGCTGCATCGAGCTGATGGTGGCGTTGAGGCGCTGATGGTGACTTCTCTACTCTGGGCACAGTACTATGTCAGGAGTAGAGAAGCCATCATGAGCTCCTCTGCTCCGGACATTGCTTCTCTACTCTGGGCACAGTGCTGTTTCGCAATAGAAGCTCTAAATGCAGAAAGCTCACTTAAAAGATATGTCATATGTATTATTAGACTGGGGAGAGACATGAGCCAAGGATAGAAGAGAAGTTAAACATCAGTAGCAAGAGTCAGAAATGGCTCAGCTGGAGAGAAGTCCCATGCTAAACGGATGTACATACCTCTGTCACAGTTTGCTTTGCAATGGCGTATCTTCAAACCTACTTGTCTCTGCTTTAATCATCGTGCTTTCATGATTCTTAACTTAATTTCAATATTGTGAGCAATTTGTATAAATTTTCATTTGTTCCTGAATAAAATTATTGCATCTGTGCCCAGTTTTCTTTTGCTATGTCAGTTTTATTGTTTTGTGATATCTCTACTCTATCACAGGCACACTATTAAATACAGCCATACAACTTGCCAGTGCATCGTAATAGATACAAGTATTGTATACTTTCCCGACATTTATAAACTTGTTAAACGGGCTGAGAAATGGTGGAGTGATGCGTTGCGTATCAATAGGTCTCAATCTGTCTTTTTATGTTAATTGAAATAATTAGCTACAGCTTGCACATTACACAGATTGGTCATGTAATGGCATAACATTTAGAGGAGGTTAAAAAAAGATAGTATAGCCATCGAGTTCAACCTATGTTAAACTTACTCTGCTGTGATCCTTTTTATTTATTTATTTATATATATATATATTTTTTTTTTAAAGTTATCGGGGGGGGGGGAAAGGCGACAAAAAACCTCCACTGTTGGCATATAGCCAATAAAGAATATCACTTGTGAGCACATTCACATCTTAGACAGGTCTGCACCCTGCCTTTCAACCATTATCACCAAGCATACAGTGCTCCCACTGCAGCAAGGGATTCTGGGAAATTACATGCAAATGAGCACACAATGTGTCACCTTTTGCCTGGAAAAAAAAAAAATATATATATATATATATATATATATATACACACAGTGGTTGACAAATCACCAAAAAATCTACTCGCCACACAAAAAAATCTACTCGCCACCTGGTACCAAACGTGTGCTGCTTGGGCCAATATTTACTCGCCCGGGGGTTAAATCCACTCGCCCGGGGCGAGCAAATGTATAGGTTTGTCGAACACTGTATATATATATATATATATATATATATGACACACACACACACACACACACCCCACATTAACATACGCATATGGGTCCAGAGCATGTATGTAAAGCGAAAATGAACTTAAAGTGAAGTGCGACCTTATTTCCACTTATCGATGCATGTACTGTACTGCAATCGTCATATACGTGCATAACTGATGTAAATAATGCATGTGTAACAGGCCCTATAGTCTCCCTGCATGCGCACAGCTTCCTTACAGGTAGGGAGTCGGTATTGCTGTTCAGGACGTGATGACAGGCGCATGCACGAGCTGCCGTTTGTCTGTTGGGCGATATATACTTACTCGTGAGTGTCCTTAAACCGGGGTATGCCTGTAATTATGTGAATATTAGATGAACAATAAATTTGTCAAAAATTGGTGAATAACTGAAAATAAGTGATAATACTAAAATGGATATACAAATAAGTTTTTTAAATGTTAAAAAATGATTAAATGATAATATACATGAATCCATCAGTATCAAAAATAAAAGATGGATAAAGGATAACTGGTTAAACAGGAGACAGGAGACCAGTAAATTGAGAACAGTGAGGAGGATATGCACCAAAATTATTTATTAATCCCATTCATACAAATGGGTGCAGACTGTGTAAAGGAAGACACAAGGCTAGACCAATGTGCTGGTGTCTATGCACTCATTGAACCCCCCAAGAGACAACATACCTAACATGTAGATCCAAAAGGTCTCTCGGAGGCAGAGCCTCTTGAATGTATCCCGTCCCAACAAGGAGGGAGGAATATGCTCCAAACCCAAAATGGGAATTGAAACCGGATCCTTGGAATGTACAGCAGAGAAGTGTCTAGACAGACTATGCACTTGGTTCCCATTAATAATATTGCGTCTATGTTCTAGGAACCTAGTGCTAATAGCATGAATAGTGCAACCCACATACTGTAGGCCGCACGAGCACAACACCATATAAATGATGAGAGGAAAGACCATCCTATAGAACCCTTCACCTCAAACACAGATCCATTGGCAAATGATCTAAAGGAATCAGCAATGTTCATGTGTTTACATGTGAGGCAGCGCCTCCTCCCACATTTATGGTTACCTCTATCATAAGTATTGGTTGTGTCCCCATATGTAAACTTTTTAAGCTCGGTTATATGTAATGGGGACAACAGTTGGAAGGGTATGGCCTAACATAGGGTCACTTTGAAGGATGTTCCAGTGACGCCTTAGAATCCCTTTAATTGAACTAGTAGCTGAGTTGTATTTGGTTATGAATCGGGGGCAGGAATCTTGATTACTGTCTAGATCTCTTTTGGTTCTTAAATGACTCGGTTGATAGTTTATTTTTGATTGTGCCATAAGTGTGGCCCTATCACCCTGTTTAACTTCATCAAGAGCCCTCGCTACTAAAACCCTATCATATCCCTTGTCCAGAATTTTTTTAGACAAAAGTTGACTTTGTTGATGAAAATCTTCTGTAGAAGTACAATTGCGTTTAATTCTGTAAAATGGACTCTTTGGAATATTCTCAAGCCATTTTTGATGATGGCCACTAGAGGCATGTAAATAGCTATTCACAATCATCTCCTTGAAATGTGTTCTTGTATGAATTCTAGTATCCCCTGAACGAATGAATAACTCTAAATCCCAAAAAATCATTTGTGAAGAGTTAATTTCAAAAGTGAATCTGAGTCCCATATTATTGATGTTAAATGATTCTAGAACTGAGGTAAGTTCTACCTCCTCTCCATCCAAGATCAAAATAATATCAATGAAATGGCCAAAGAATACCAGGCCCGCCCCAGCCTAGCATTACTCCACACATGGAGGTCCTCCCACAACCCCATGTATAGATTTGAATAGCTGGGAGCGAACCTGGAACCATGGCCGTTCCACACGTCTGTAAATAAGTATTTTCAAATAAAAAATAATTATGTTGTAAAATACATTTAATACAGGATAATAAAAATTGCTTCTGATCTGGATGTAGAGAGGTCCATTTCTAAAAAGTAACTGATAGCACTAACACCTTTGTGATGCTCTATGGAGGTATATAAGGAAGAGACATCACAAGTGGTCCATAAATAAGTATCTTTCCAAATTATGTTTGAAGTGAGGTCAGTGACGTGCAGCATGTTCCTCAGATAAGATCTGAGCAAGATGACATTTGGATGCAGATAAGTCTACATACTGCGACACGCTGGACGTCATCCACTCCACGCCTGACACAATAGGTCGTTGGAGCAGGCGTTTGTGAATTTTGGGGAGGTGGTAGAAGATACGAATCCTCTTACCTGATCCGCAGTCCCTCAATGTCCAGGTACCCCCATTCCCGCAATGTTATATATTGGAGGGGAGTGTCTAACCTTCTCTTGAAGATATCTACAGTACTGTATCACAATCTCCCAGTGTAGTAAATTCCACTAAATAACCCTGTCCTTGGTGGTGAAAGTCTTTTCTACCATCTCAACAGTTTTGTATTGACCTTCAAGATATTTGTAAATAGCAATCTCATGCTCTTTTAAATTCCCCTTTTCTAATGCAAACTAATGTTTACATTAGTTCACATAGTGTGTGCGTGTGCGCATCATTGTAATACAAGTCCCACTGATCTTAAATAAATTGTAAATTGACTTTTATTTGGCTTTTTTCCTAGTCTCTTCTATTCTGTCTTGTAATCTGTTGTTGGAATGTTCAGACCTGAACTTTCCATGCTCGTTTTCCTGCTTACATTAGTGAAGCCAAAATAGATTGTTGTAGGTGGTCATACATGTAGTGCACAGAGCTTTCCAAACCTCACAGGTCTCTTCGTCACATGCACAGAGCTTTCCAAACCTCACAGGTCTCTTCGTCACATGCACAGAGCTTCCAAAACCTCACATGTCTCTTATTCACATGCACAGAGCTCCCCAAACCTCACAGGTCTCTTCGTCACATGCACAGAGCTTTCCAAACCTCACAGGTCTCTTAGTCACATGCACAGAGCTTTCCAAACCTGACGGGTCTCTTCTTCACATGCACAGAGCTTTCCAAACCTGACAGGTCTCTTTGTCACATGCACAGAGCTTTCCAAACCTCACAGGTCTCTTTGTCACATGCACAGAGCTTTCCAAACCTGACAGGTCTCTTCTTCACATGCACAGAGCTTTCCAAACCTGACATGTCTCTTCGTCACATGCACAGAGCTTTCCAAACCTCACAGGTCTCTTCGTCACATGCACAGAGCTTTCCAAACCTGACTGGTCTCTTCTTCACATGTACACAGCTTTCCCAAACCTCACAGGTCTCTTTGTCTCATGCACAGAGCTTTCCAAACCAGACATGTCTCTTCGTCACATGTACAGAGCTTTCCAAACCTCACAGGTCTCTTCTTCACACGTACAGAACTCCCCAAACCTCACAGGTCTCTTCTTCACATGTACAGAGTTTCCCATAGCACACAGGTCTCTCCGTCACATGCACAGAGCTTTGCAAACCTGACAGGTCTCTTCGTCACATGTACACAGCTTTCCCAAACCTCACAGGTCTCTTCGTCTCATGCACAGAGCTTTACAAACCGGACATGTCTCTTCGTCACATGTACAGAGCTTTCCAAACCTCACAGGTCTCTTCGTCACATGCACAGAGCTTTCCAAACCTCACAGGTCTCTTCTTCACACGTACTGAACTCCCCAAACCTCACAGGTCTCTTCTTCACATGTACAGAGTTTCCCATAGCACACAGGTCTCTCCGTCACATGCACAGAGCTTTCCAAACCTGACAGGTCTCTTTGTCACATGCACAGAGCTTTGCAAACCTGACAGGTCTCTTCGTCACATGCACAGAGCTTCCCAAACCTCACAGGTCTCTTCGTCACATGCACAGAGCTTTCCAAACCTGACAGGTCTCTTTGTCACATGCACAGAGCTTTCCAAACCTCACAGGCTCTTCTTCACATGTACAGAGCTTTCCAAACCTCACAGGTCTCTTCGTCACATGCACAGAGCTTTCCAAACCTCACAGGTCTCTTCGTCACATGCACAGAGCTTTCCAAACCTCACAGGTCTCTTCGTCACATGCACAGAGCTTTCCAAACCTCACAGGTCTCTTCGTCACATGCACAGAGCTTCCCAAACCTCACAGGTCTCTTCGTCACATGCACAGAGCTTTCCAAACCTCACAGGTCTCTTCGTCACATGCACAGAGCTTTCCAAACCTCACAGGTCTCTTCGTCACATGCACAGAGCTTCCAAAACCTCACATGTCTCTTATTCACATGCACAGAGCTTTCCAAACCTGACATGTCTCTTATTCACATGCACAGAGCTCCCCAAACCTCACAGGTCTCTTCGTCACATGCACAGAGCTTTCCAAACCTCACAGGTCTCTTAGTCACATGCACAGAGCTTTCCAAACCTGACGGGTCTCTACTTCACATGCACAGAGCTTTCCAAACCTGACAGGTCTCTTCTTCACATGCACAGAGCTTTCCAAACCTCACAGGTCTCTTCGTCACATGCACAGAGCTTTCCAAACCTCACAGGTCTCTTCTTCACACGTACAGAACTCCCCAAACCTCACAGGTCTCTTCTTCACATGTACAGAGTTTCCCATAGCACACAGGTCTCTCCGTCACATGCACAGAGCTTTCCAAACCTGACAGGTCTCTTTGTCACATGCACAGAGCTTTGCAAACCTGACAGGTCTCTTCGTCACATGCACAGAGCTTCCCAAACCTCACAGGTCTCTTCGTCACATGCACAGAGCTTTCCAAACCTGACAGGTCTCTTTGTCACATGCACAGAGCTTTCCAAACCTCACAGGCTCTTCTTCACATGTACAGAGCTTTCCAAACCTCACAGGTCTCTTCGTCACATGCACAGAGCTTTCCAAACCTCACAGGTCTCTTCGTCACATGCACAGAGCTTTCCAAACCTCACAGGTCTCTTCGTCACATGCACAGAGCTTTCCAAACCTCACAGGTCTCTTCGTCACATGCACAGAGCTTCCCAAACCTCACAGGTCTCTTCGTCACATGCACAGAGCTTTCCAAACCTCACAGGTCTCTTCGTCACATGCACAGAGCTTTCCAAACCTCACAGGTCTCTTCGTCACATGCACAGAGCTTCCAAAACCTCACATGTCTCTTATTCACATGCACAGAGCTTTCCAAACCTGACATGTCTCTTATTCACATGCACAGAGCTCCCCAAACCTCACAGGTCTCTTCGTCACATGCACAGAGCTTTCCAAACCTCACAGGTCTCTTAGTCACATGCACAGAGCTTTCCAAACCTGACGGGTCTCTACTTCACATGCACAGAGCTTTCCAAACCTGACAGGTCTCTTCTTCACATGCACAGAGCTTTCCAAACCTCACAGGTCTCTTTGTCACATGCACAGAGCTTTCCAAACCTGACAGGTCTCTTCTTCACATGCACAGAGCTTTCCAAACCTGACATGTCTCTTCGTCACATGCACAGAGCTTTCCAAACCTCACAGGTCTCTTCGTCACATGCACAGAGCTTTCCAAACCTGACTGGTCTCTTCTTCACATGTACACAGCTTTCCCAAACCTCACAGGTCTCTTTGTCTCATGCACAGAGCTTTCCAAACCAGACATGTCTCTTCGTCACATGTACAGAGCTTTCCAAACCTCACAGGTCTCTTCGTCACATGCACAGAGCTTTCCAAACCTCACAGGTCTCTTCTTCACACGTACAGAACTCCCCAAACCTCACAGGTCTCTTCTTCACATGTACAGAGTTTCCCATAGCACACAGGTCTCTCCGTCACATGCACAGAGCTTTCCAAACCTGACAGGTCTCTTTGTCACATGCACAGAGCTTTGCAAACCTGACAGGTCTCTTCGTCACATGCACAGAGCTTCCCAAACCTCACAGGTCTCTTCGTCACATGCACAGAGCTTTCCAAACCTGACAGGTCTCTTTGTCACATGCACAGAGCTTTCCAAACCTCACAGGCTCTTCTTCACATGTACAGAGCTTTCCAAACCTCACAGGTCTCTTCGTCACATGCACAGAGCTTTCCAAACCTCACAGGTCTCTTCGTCACATGCACAGAGCTTTCCAAACCTCACAGGTCTCTTCGTCACATGCACAGAGCTTTCCAAACCTCACAGGTCTCTTCGTCACATGCACAGAGCTTCCCAAACCTCACAGGTCTCTTCGTCACATGCACAGAGCTTTCCAAACCTCACAGGTCTCTTCGTCACATGCACAGAGCTTTCCAAACCTCACAGGTCTCTTCGTCACATGCACAGAGCTTTCCAAACCTGACTGGTCTGTTCGTGTGTCCTTTTTCAGCACAGAGGGAAAGTAGCACATATTCAAAAAGGCGATATATATATTACTCATTGTCTAATGCATCAGAATCATCCAATAACATAATTTTGTTTCAAAAGATATGGAATTGGTTAATATAAACCCTATTGGATATTTAAGAAGGTTATCATGGAAAAAACTATGGAATTTCCATCATTATCATTGGGGTTCAAAAACTTTCTCACCCCTGTATATACCCACCCTGCCCATTATAGTGTGAATATACCCACCCGGCCCTTTACCATACAATGAATATACGCATCCTGCACATTCAGGATAAAGGTTTTAGATCTTGCCGCACTCCATTTAGATAGATGCAGTGGGTGTAGTTTTTCTCCGTCAGGTGCAGGCTGTTGCAGAGTTGCTGTGTCCCACTGCTGCCACGTTGTTCTACTTGGAGCTGGATATCTTTGGTTGCCGCACTATTCTAATAAAGTCTTACACAAGACATTTAGATATTAAACTGTTATATTTGCAAGTTTTAAACGCACAACGTTCCAGGAATCTCCATCAGGTAAAATATTTACATTAATCTGTGACAAAGTGAATAAACTTCTGTACCCCTGTCTCTGTTCTTGTGGCGCTATTTGTTAATTGAATGGCTTCACTCTTGACACGTATCTCATGATAGTGACCATTACTACAATATGATTATACCCATCCTGCTTATTATTAAAGATGAATATATTCATCCTACCTATTAGTAAAGAATAATATACCTTGGGGCGCATGCGCGGCTCGCTGGTGAATGACTGCTTAAGGTCGGAGATTTGCTGGAGTCCGTCATTAAGCAGGAAAACATGCAAATATGAGAGTAATCTAACTAAAAAAAGAATAGATCACCGCTTTCAGAGGATAAGGCTTAAAGGTATGCCCTGTAAAAACAAAAAAAAGCAACTTCCCAGGAGGTCGCAAGACTCTTCCGTAAAGACACCATGCCACGAGTGAAGTCGGAAGATAGTGGCGCCACGAGCAGGCTCTCAGGGTTAGGACACCATGCCACGAGTGAAGTCGGAAGATAGTGGCGCCACGAGCAGGCTCTCGGGGCTCCTGTCGGCACCAGACTCTGACAGAGACGAGTCTAGGTTTACCGATCTTTATAAGCCGGCTGGATCTTGCGCACGGCGATAGGCTCGCCAGGAGGCGATCTCTGATGAGGAGTCTTGTTGGAAATGGTCAAGTGTTAAAGGCTCTTCAATATGTTGCCAATAGCATTGCCTTTAGACATTGAATCATTAGAAGAAGTATGTGCTTTACATTTAACGACAGCAATGATAGTGGGAAATAACAGAGAGTTAAGTAAAGAAGCTTCTAAAACGGGACCATGAGAACCCATCTTAGGTCCCCTTCCTTGTCAGATCTACCAAGGGTTGGGTAAGCTCAGAGAAATTGAGAAGCCACTGCCGACAATACCCAGCCATTCCTAGAAAAGCCCTGACACTTGATACCTAATGAAGATGTGGAGCTGAAAGAATTGGGGCGACCAGTTCTGTAGTTAATTCCCGCTGGCTATGAAAGAAGTGATGTCCCAAATAAAGAAATGAAAGTTCTGCCAATTGAAGCTTTGATGTATTCACCTTGTGGCCCTTCTGAGCCAATGCTGTAAGAAGGATCTTTGTATCCCGAAGACACGCTTCCTGAGAGGGTGAAGCAATAAGTAGATCTACGTACTGTATAACTTCAGACTGACCTGGGAGGACAACATCCTGGAGATCCTTTCTAAGGACTTTCCGTGTATCGCTGGGGAATCCTGGTCCAGCTGTACTGCTGACCATCATAGGTAAATGCAAAAAGATGAAATTAGAGGAAATACCTCGCTCAGATATGAGTTCTATATATCTATTGGATGAATATGCTGTGGGCTACCCGGGAAGAAACCAAGTGAAAATTGCAGTACTCAGGGTGTACTGAGAGAAAAGGTATCCCCTTGTTGGTGCACAGCAATGAGTGTGAAAAGTGTAATTATTTAAAACAACTTTATTTTGTATAATTCATTCAAAGAAAGGCATATTTAGGAACAAAAATAAATACCAAAAATGTAGTATTCTATGTAATGGCGCTGCCCTGTTAGAGACACACACAGAACACTTGACCAAATTGAGCAATGTCGTGTACCTCATCATGTGCATGAAATGCCCAGGAGGCTGCTACTACATAGGTGAGACGGGACAGGGGTTAAACAAGAGAATGAATCTGCATTGCCACAGCATCACGCGCGGAACAAGAGTCAGTCCTGTCGGCGAACATTTCTCTGACTGGCCATTAGATGAACGATCTGAAGGTGGCCATACTCAAAGGTAATCTTAGAACATCGAAAGAGAGACGATTGGATAAATACAAATTTATGCAACTGTTCGGGACACTTGGCGATGGCCTAAACCGAGACCGAAGTTTTATGAGTCACTACCCCGACACAAGAACAGTCTTAGCATGAGTGCTAAAGGCCATGTCTATACATACTGTGCTATATGTATGCACACACAGCTGTCCCCTACACATACAAATACTATGTAATTCCATCTCTATATACCAATAGGGACCACATAGTATCTAGTAGAAAATTAATAAGGCAGTTGTGAAATTGATGTTGCAGGTAGGAGGCTGGGTGATAAGGCATCTTGAATTCGAGTCAGCGACATAGATGTAGCATTTGGGAAGGTGAGTCCCTGCTCCGAAGAGCTTACAGTTGCAAGTTGGCAGGGCTCATTTGTGCGTGATACCCTGGGCCCAGTATCGCTTAAAGGCCGGGCCTTCGGGTGCCCGGCTTGGTGGGTGTGCGGGCCATGCATGGTGTGTCTTTACCTGGGGGAGAGCACGCTGGCAGGGTTGGCACTTACCAGGGTTTATTTGTGTAAATAAAGAGTTAGGGTTAGAGTTAGGGTTAGAGTTAGAGTTAGAGTTAGGGTTAGGGTTAGAGTTAGGGTTAGGGTTAGAGTTAGGGTTAGAGTTAGGGTTAGGGTTAGAGTTAGGGTTAGGGTTAGGGTTAGAGTTAGGGTTAGAGTTAGAGTTAGAGTTAGGGTAAGGGTTAGGGTTAGGGTTAGGGTACACAATGCAGAGTCTTTCATTTTATATTCAGCACTTGTTATCAATGTATAATTAGGTCGTTATCACGCAACCTTCTATATTTTGTCTTTTAGTTTAGTCTATTTTTTAACTATTAATTACTTGTTGGTTTCATTGTGTATTACACTATGGTTATGGTGGTTATTCTATATCACTATTTACTCATTATTCACTTCAATTGACATTGTATACACTATTATGATATTGTTCACAACACTTAGGTGTTTTATATAAGTTATTATTACGGTTATATTTATCACTATAGAATGTCTAATGCATGTATTTACATTATCTATCACATTTTTATTTCACTTTATTATGATTATATTATTATTTATTATTATTATTATTGTCTATGCATTGTAAATAATTATGCGACAATAAAGAATTGATAAATTGTCCCAGGCGCTGTGAATAAAGTCCAATGAACCCCAATACCGTGAGCCAATTGGGCAGTCTTTGGTAAGGCTTCCTATTCCAGATAGATGATCCTGATAGTTTGGTGGACAGGCAGGGGTGTTGTCTGATCTGATGTTATGATGTTTCTGTAATCATAGAGAAAAAAGACAACAGGGCACGCACATGGCGTGGTATGGCTTTTTTTCAATCACCCCCCTGCCTAGAACCCTGAAATCCTACTTACAGGATGAGGGCTCTCGAGTACAGTTGAGAGAATCTGTGCCTCACGTCTCCATCCCTCACAGCGTCTCACGGATCCACGTGGTCTGGTCTGCAGGGATCCCCTTACTCGGCGTTGATAGTACCAGGAATGGGGTACTCCAGCACTCCCACAGATGATAGCATGCGGGAGGAGGGGGGGTTGGAGACGGGGAAAGATTGTGGAAATAGACTAGTGTGATAACGTACAGGGTATTTATTAACACACACAAACACGATAAAATCACACTTACAATGTAAAATGATATTCATTTGTGCTCCTGAGGAAGTTGTCATTGATAACGAAACGCGTAGAGCTAGTCACAGTTGCAGCTGCCTTTGAACTGAAGGCTCCCGAAGTGCCGAGTTCCCTCACTGCCTGCCCCCAAAGCTCCTCGACCGGACCGGACGTCGTCACCGCCGTAACGGATGTGACGTCAGACGCCAGCTTCCACACGGTCTGATGCGAGTAGTGGTGAAGAGCAGCTGAGTTGTACCACACGGGTCCGGCACCTCCCTGCCTCAAAGAAAACGTTATGTGTACATGTCTAATGTACTTATTTGAGGAGAGTCCCGGTCCGCCCCACTGCTGACGTCACTCGAGATCCGGAATCGAGTACAGCGCGTGGCGACCGTTCCCTGAGTAACATTGGGATCTGCACAAGCTGCGGACGGCATTTTGAGCGGAGCTCATCAATCTTTTACATTGTAAGTGTGATTTTATCGTGTTTGTGTGTGTTAATAAATACCCTGTACGTTATCACACTAGTCTATTTCCACAATCTTTCCCCGTCTCCAACCCCCCCTCCCCCCGCATGCTATCATCTGTGGGAGTGCTGGAGTACCCCATTCCTGGTACTATCAACGCCGAGTAAGGGGATCCCTGCAGACCAGACCACGTGGATCCGTGAGACGCTGTGAGGGATGGAGACGTGAGGCACAGATTCTCTCAACTGTACTCGAGAGCCCTCATCCTGTAAGTAGGATTTCAGGGTTCTAGGCAGAGGGGTGATTGAAAAAAAGCCATACCACGCCATGTGCGTGCCCTGTTGTCTTTTTTCTCTATGATTACAGAAACATCATAACATCAGATCAGACAACACCCCTGCCTGTCCACCAAACTATCAGGATCATCTATCTGGCATAGGAAGCCTTACCAAAGACTGCCCAATTGGCTCACGGTATTGGGGTTCATTGGACTTTATTCACAGCGCCTGGGACAATTTATTTGTATGTTTTTTATGGCTCATACAGGTTTGGAATAGCCTGTTGATTTTTTTGTTCCATAGGCTGCATTTTTCATTATATCTTTTGATCACTTTAGGGTATACACTTTAATTTGTGATCACTTTTCATTCACATTGTGTAGATTAGCGCCTTTTAGAGGGTTTATAATTGTTTGTTTGTTAATAAAGAATTGATGTGTTTTTACCTTTCCAGGGATGCCAACGAGCAGAGATCACTGAGGTTTCAAAGGGGGGTTTACGGAGAAAGTATTGTATTGTATTGTAATTTGTGTTCATGTATTTTGTGTTCCACTGTGTGTTTGCCTTTTAAATGCAAATAAATCACAATTTATTTCACTTATCTCGTTTTGCTCAATGTTATTATCCCGGTAAAAAGGTGTTAATGCCTGGCCTCCCTCCCGTGGGTTAGGGTTAGGGTTATTATCCCGGTATAAAGGTGTAAATGCCTGGCCTCCCTCCCGTGGGTTAGGGTTAGGGTTATTATCCCGGTATAAAGGTGTAAATGCCTGGCCTCCCTCCCGTGGGTTAGGGTTAGGGTTATTATCCCGGTATAAAGGTGTAAATGCCGGGCCTCCCTCCCGTGGGTTAGGGTTAGGGTTATAATCCCGGTATAAAGGTGTAAATGCCGGGCCTCCCTCCCGTGGGTTAGGGTTAGGGTTAGGGTTATTATCCCGGTATAAAGGTGTAAATGCCTGGCCTCCCTCCCATGGGTAAGGGTTAGGGTTATTATCCCGGTATAAAGGTGTAAATGCCGGGCCTCCCTCCCGTGGGTTAGGGTTAGGGTTAGGGTTATTATCCCGGTATAAAGGTGTAAATGCCAGGCATCCCTCCCGTGGGTTAGGGTTAGGGTTATTATCCCGGTATAAAGGTTGTGACAAACGGCTTACTCCGGGGCTCCGTCGTTTGTCCGGGACTGTTTAGAACACGGTCTTTTAGGGTAGGTTAAATGATGAGGCGTCACGTACTGTTCCTTTAAACAGGCTATGCCTGGTTTATTCAGTCCCAGGCACTGAGACTGCCACAGTGCATACAACAGAAAACAGATCAAAACAAAAGCTGCTCACCTGAGCGATAACTTAACTTAGATATCCCTGACTCAGGGTTGGAAGTGGCTTTTCCACTTCCAACAACAAAACACGGTACTTTTGCAGTCTTACACAAATGAACAGAAAGATTGAACCTGTTTGGGGAAGAGGCTTCTCCCCTCTGTAGTTCAGCAGCCTTCCAGCCTCCTGGCTCTTGTGGGGAGCCCAGAGCAAACAGGAAATCAGTCTTTCATACCTGATTCCTAATTAGCATGACAGGTGACAGAAATCAGGCAGCAGACAAACTCTGGTCTGGATCTCTCATCCCTCAGTTCCAGCGCTTGCCAAACTGTGGGATGGAGTGTATGTATTATAAGGCTGCACTCCCAGGCCAAACAGGATAGAAACTGTCTAGTATCCTGGGAGCCCTATATACGGAATTTATTACCATCCCCTGGTTTCTGTCACATATCCTCCCCCCCAGCTCAGACCTCGAGGGATGAGCGACCATGGATATTAGGGAGTGCATCCTTGACAACCCGTCAGCATTGCCATGTTTGTGCCCTGACCTGTGTTCCACAGAAAATTTAAAGGGTTGTAGGTGTTCGGTTTCGGGGGACCACTTTACCATTAGCGGTCCTCTTGCTTTTGTGAGGTCAGTTAGTGGGGTTGCCTTAGTTGCAAAATTGGGAATAAACCTTCTATAGTACCCAATTAACCCCAAAAAGGTCCTTACTTGTTTTTTTGTAACTGGCCTTGGCCAATTTTGTATCGCCTCCACTTTGAGTGTTTGGGGTTTGAGTAAACCTCTGCCAATAGAATATCCCAGATACTTGGCCTCCTCCAGACCAATAGTGCATTTAGCGGGGTTAGCAGTTAGTCCAGCAGACCGGACTGCGTCAAGCACAGCTTGGACCTTTGGAAGGTGGGATTGCCAATCTTCACTATGGATTACAACATCATCCAGGTAGGCGGCAGCATACCGAGCATGTGGTTTTAAAATTTTATCCATCATTCTTTGGAATGTGGCGGGAGCTCCATGTAAGCCAAAAGGCAACACCTTATACTGAAAGAGGCCGTCTGGGGTTGAGAAGGCTGTCTTTTCTTTTGCCCTTTCTGTGAGGGGAACCTGCCAGTACCCTTTTGTTAGGTCTAGGGTTGTGAGATATCGGGCTTTGCCCAGTCTCTCTACAAGTTCATCTACCCTGGGCATAGGATAAGTATCAAATTTTGACACCGCGTTTAGTTTCCGGTAGTCATTACAAAACCTTGTTGTACCATCTGGCTTTGGGACTAAGACTATAGGGCTGTTCCACCCACTTTGGGATTCCTCAATTACACCTAGTTTTAGCATTTTTTTAACCTCTAAACTTATAGCCTTTCTTTTGGCCTCTGGGATTCGGTACGGTTTAAGGTTAACTCGAACCCCCGGTTCAGAGACTAGGTCATGTTCAATTACGCTAGTTCTACCTGGCCGTATAGAGAAGATTTCTTTGTTTCTTCTCACTAAATTCTGAACCTCTCATTTCTGATGAACAGACTGGGTTTCAGCTATGCTAACCTCTGGGTCAGTTTCTTGATTCTCTGACGGACCTGGGGGTACTAGGGTTAACAAGACTTCTCTATCTTTCCAGGGCTTGAGTAGGTTTATATGGTAAATTTGCTTAGGTTTCCTCCTACCTGGCTGTCTTACCTTATAATTTACTTCTCCCACTCTTTCCAAGACCTCATATGGCCCATGCCATTTAGCAAGGAATTTACTCTCCACGGTGGGAACCAGAACTAGTACCCTATCACCTGGAAAAAAAATTCTGACCCTAGCACCCTTATTATACGTATTCCTCTGTGCTTCTTGAGCTTTCTCCATGTGTTCCCTCACTATGGGTAGGACTGCAGCAATGCGGTCCTGCATCTGGGCAACATGCTCTATTACACTTCTGTAAGGGGTAACCTCGTGTTCCCAAGTCTCTTTGGATATATCCAGTAAGCCCCTTGGGTGTCGGCCATACAATAGTTCAAACGGGGAGAAGCCTGTGGATGATTGGGGAACTTCCCTAATGGCAAATAACAGGTACGGTAACAAACAATCCCAGTTTTTCCCATCTTTATCAACCGCCCGCCGTAACATGCTCTTTAAGGTTTTATTGAACCTTTCCACTAAACCATCTGTTTGTGGATGATAGACTGAGGTTCTGAGATGCTTGATTTTTAGGAGTTTACATAGCTCTTTTGTTACTTGGGACATAAATGGTGTTCCCTGGTCAGATAGAATCTCTTTAGGAATCCCGACCCGGGAAAACAGAACTACTAACTCTTTTGCTATGTTTTTAGCAGAGGTGCTACGTAGGGGAACTGCCTCCGGATATCGGGTGGCATAATCTAATATTACCAATATATGCTGATGTCCCCTAGCAGACTTTATTAGGGGTCCTACTAGATCCATAGCAATCCGGTCAAATGGTACCTCTATTATTGGAAGGGGTACCAATGGGCTGCGGTACGCCTTGAACGGGGCGGTGATCTGACATTCTGGGCATGAGGAACAATAATTCGTAATTTCTGCCAGAACCCCAGGCCAATAGAAGCTTCGGAGAACCTTTTCTTTTGTCTTTTCCACCCCTAGGTGTCCCCCCAATGGATGACTATGTGCGAGGTGTAATACTACATTACGGAATGTCCGTGGTACCAACAATTGTTTAGTTGTAACTGATTTCCTTTTATCAACCCGATATACTAGGTCATTCTCTACCTCGAAGTAGGGGTAAGCAAGTGACCTATCTGGTTGGCCAGGAGTACTATTCTGGTCCCGTATATTTCCCCTTGCTACCGCTAATGTGGGGTCCTCCCACTGGGCCTTCTTAAAACTCCCAGGACTGACCTCTAGGTCAGCGAGGGTCTTATCCGGTTCTGGGGTGGTAAGTGTCTGCTCAACATCTTGATTTGGGGTATTCCCTACCAAAGTAGTGATGGGGAAGGGAATTTTACAGCACTCCTCCTTTTCCCCCTTCTTATTTGGGCCCTCGTCAACCTCCATTTCTGAAAAAGGGAAAGGATTTGTTTCTTCTAATACTTCGTTATGGTCCGCTATTGAACTCTGGGCGCTATTCTGAGCGGGGGACCACATTTTTAGAAAATGGGGAAAGTCGGTCCCTATTAACACATCATGTGCCAGTTTGGGTACAATACCCACCTTGAAATCTAAAGAACCAAACTCTGTTTCAAAAAAAACATCAACAGTGGAATATTCATGATTATCCCCATGTATACAACAAATTGCCACTCTTTGCGAACTGTTTCCCTGTTTCTTCTTAATGGGCAAGAGGTATTCGGACACTAGTGTGACCATGCTCCCAGAGTCAAGAAGTGCCGAACCCTCTTACCATTAACCTTTACAAATGCCCACAGATGGTTATTCAAGGGGTCCTCTGGGCTAGGGCCCATACATTGGGACAACAGCGAATAATGTTCCACGCTGTTGCATTGCATGGGCTCATCATTTAGTGGGCAGATTTTTGCTGTGTGGCCCCTCTCATGACAATTTACACATTTAGGTACATAGTCTGTGTCCCACTTAGAGCCTTTTCCCGGCTCCCCATGTTGGCTATTGCCCTTAGTGTGCGAACCACTGTTGCTGGTGCTGCGTGAAGGTGGTCGCCGCTCTTCAGCGCCCCTTAACCCCGGTACCCTTTTACCGTCTCTGGAAGAGTCCTGGAACCTCGGGTAGTGGGGTTGCTCCACGACTGTGGGTTGCGGGTGCTCTTCTGCTGCATTGTACCTTTCTACGAGGGCCACAAGCTCATCCGCATTGTGGGGGTCACTCCGACTGACCCAACGGCGTAAGGCAGAGGGAAGTTTCCTCAAGAACTGGTCCATGACCAACCGTTCCACGATGTGGCTGGATGAGTTGATCTCGGGTTGTAGCCACTTCCGGGCGAGGTGGATGAGGTCATACATCTGGCTTCGGGTGGCTTTATCCATCGTGAAGGACCATGCGTGAAACCTTTGGGCGCGAACAGCCGTGGTTACGCCGAGGCGGGCGAGGATCTCGAACTTCAATTTTGCATAGACGTTAGCTTCGGCTGGCTCTAGATCAAAGTAAGCCTTCTGGGGTTCGCCGCTTAGGAAGGGTGCGATTAGACCAGCCCACTCAGCTTCTGGCCACCCCTCTCTCTGCGCCGTGCGTTCAAACGTGAGAAGATAGGCTTCCACATCATCCGAGGGTCCCATCTTCTGAAGGTAGTGGCTTGCCCTGGTCATTTTCGGAACTGCGGCTGCCGCTGCCAGTGGAAGGTTACTGATAGTCCCCCTCAGGATCTCGAGTTCCTGCTGTAAGCCCTGAGCGAACCGCTGTTGCTCCTCTCTCAGCAAGCGGTTTGTCTCTTGCTGGTTTGCATTCGCGTTTTGCAGGGCTTCATTCGTCTGTTGCTGGTTTGCATTCGCCTGTTGCTGGTTTGCATTCGCCTGTTGCTGGTTTGCATTAATCTCTTGCTGGGCTATTAGCAGCTGTTGCTGGGCTGCATTCGTCTGCTGCTGGTTTGCATTAATTTCTTGCTGGGCTATTAACAGCTGTTGCTGGATTTCATTCGCGTCTTTCTGGGCAGCGACATTGCGTACCAGCGCACCCACCACGTCTTCCATCTTGTTTGCAGAGGATGAAAAAAACTTTTTTTTTTTTTTTTTTTCTTTCAAAGTTCTTCAACCCGCAGACCCCCTAGTGCTCTGCCCGCATTCTCCACCATATGTGACAAACGGCTTACTCCGGGGCTCCGTCGTTTGTCCGGGACTGTTTAGAACACGGTCTTTTAGGGTAGGTTAAATGATGAGGCGTCACGTACTGTTCCTTTAAACAGGCTATGCCTGGTTTATTCAGTCCCAGGCACTGAGACTGCCACAGTGCATACAACAGAAAACAGATCAAAACAAAAGCTGCTCACCTGAGCGATAACTTAACTTAGATATCCCTGACTTAGGGTTGGAAGTGGCTTTTCCACTTCCAACAACAAAACACGGTACTTTTGCAGTCTTACACAAATGAACAGAAAGATTGAACCTGTTTGGGGAAGAGGCTTCTCCCCTCTGTAGTTCAGCAGCCTTCCAGCCTCCTGGCTCTTGTGGGGAGCCCAGAGCAAACAGGAAATCAGTCTTTCATACCTGATTCCTAATTAGCATGACAGGTGACAGAAATCAGGCAGCAGACAAACTCTGGTCTGGATCTCTCATCCCTCAGTTCCAGCGCTTGCCAAACTGTGGGATGGAGTGTATGTATTATAAGGCTGCACTCCCAGGCCAAACTGGATAGAAACTGTCTAGTATCCTGGGAGCCCTATATACGGAATTTATTACCATCCCCTGGTTTCTGTCACAAGGTGTAAATGCCGGCCTCCCTCCCGTGGGTTAGGGTTAGGGTTATTATCCCGGTATAAAGGTGTAAATGCCGGGCCTCCCTCCCATGGGTTAGAGTTAGGGTTATTATCCCGGTATAAAGGTGTAAATGCCTGGCCTCCCTCCCGTGGGTTAGGGTTAGGGTTATTATCCCGTTATAAAGGTGTAAATGCCGGGCCTCCCTCCCGTGGGTTAGGGTTAGGGTTAGGGTTATTATCCCGGTATAAAGGTGTAAATGCCGGCCTCCCTCCCGTGGGTTAGGGTTAGGGTTATTATCCCGGTATAAAGGTGTAAATGCCGGGCCTCCCTCCCGTGGGTTAGGGTTAGGGTTGGGTTATTATCCCGGTATAAAAGTGTAACTGCCTGGCCTCCCTCCCGTGGGTTAGGGTTATTATCCCGGTATAAAGGTGTAAATGCCGGCCTCCCTCCCGTGGGTTAGGGTTAGGGTTAGGGTTATTATCCCGGTATAAAGGTGTAAATGCCGGGCCTCCCTCCCGTGGGTTAGGGTTATTATCCCGGTATAAAGGTGTAAATGCCTGGCCTCCCTCCCGTGGGTTAGGGTTAGGGTTATTATCCCGGTATAAATGTGTAAATGCCGGGCCTCCCTCCCGTGGGTTAGGGTTAGGGTTATTATCCCGGTATAAAGGTGTAAATGCCTGGCCTCCCTCCCGTGGGTTAGAGTTAGGGTTATTATCCCGGTATAAAGGTGTAAATGCCGGGCCTCCCTCCCGTGGGTTAGGGTTATTATCCCGGTATAAAGGTGTAAATGCCGGGCCTCCCTCCCGTGGGTTAGGGTTAGGGTTATTATCCCGGTATAAAGGTGTAAATGCCGGCCTCCCTCCCGTGGGTTAGGGTTAGGGTTATTATCCCGGTATAAAGGTGTAAATGCCGGCCTCCCTCCCGTGGGTTAGGGTTAGGGTTATCATCCCGGTATAAAGGTGTAAATGCCGGCCTCCCTCCCGTGGGTTAGGGTTAGGGTTATTATCCCGGTATAAAGGTGTAAATGCCGGGCCTCCCTCCCGTGGGTTAGGGTTAGGGTTATTATCCCGGTATAAAGGTGTAAATGCCGGGCCTCCCTCCCGTAGGTTAGGGTTAGGGTTATTATCCCGGTATAAAGGTGTAAATGCCGGCCTCCCTCCCATGGGTTAGGGTTAGGGTTATTATCCCGGTATAAAGGTGTAAATGCCTGGCCTCCCTCCCGTGGGTTAGGGTTAGGGTTAGGGTTATTATCCCGGTATAAAGGTGTAAATGCCTGGCCTCCCTCCTGTGGGTTAGGGTTAGGGTTATTATCCCGGTATAAAGGTGTAAATGCCTGGCCTCCCTCCCGTGGGTTAGAGTTAGGGTTATTATCCCGGTATAAAGGTGTAAATGCCGGGCCTCCCTCCCGTGGGTTAGGGTTATTATCCCGGTATAAAGGTGTAAATGCCGGGCCTCCCTCCCGTGGGTTAGGGTTAGGGTTATTATCCCGGTATAAAGGTGTAAATGCCGGCCTCCCTCCCGTGGGTTAGGGTTAGGGTTATTATCCCGGTATAAAGGTGTAAATGCCGGCCTCCCTCCCGTGGGTTAGGGTTAGGGTTATTATCCCGGTATAAAGGTGTAAATGCCGGCCTCCCTCCCGTGGGTTAGGGTTAGGGTTATTATCCCGGTATAAAGGTGTAAATGCCGGGCCTCCCTCCCGTGGGTTAGGGTTAGGGTTATTATCCCGGTATAAAGGTGTAAATGCCGGGCCTCCCTCCCGTAGGTTAGGGTTAGGGTTATTATCCCGGTATAAAGGTGTAAATGCCGGCCTCCCTCCCATGGGTTAGGGTTAGGGTTATTATCCCGGTATAAAGGTGTAAATGCCTGGCCTCCCTCCCATGGGTTAGGGTTAGGGTTAGGGTTATTATCCCGGTATAAAGGTGTAAATGCCTGGCCTCCCTCCTGTGGGTTAGGGTTAGGGTTATTATCCCGGTATAAAGGTGTAAATGCCTGGCCTCCCTCCCGTGGGTTAGGGTTATTATCCCAGTATGAAGGTGTAAATGCCTGGCCTCCCTCCCGTGGGTTAGGGTTAGGTTTATTATCCCGGTATAAAGGTGTAAATGCCGGGCCTCCCTCCCGTGGGTTAGAGTTAGGGTTATTATCCCGGTATAAAGGTGTAAATGCCGGCCTCCCTCCCATGGGTTAGGGTTATTATCCCGGTATAAAGGTGTAAATGCCTGGCCTCCCTCCCGTGGGTTAGGGTTAGGGTTATTATCCCGGTATAAAGGTGTAAATGCCTGGCCTCCCTCCCGTGGGTTAGGGTTAGGGTTAGGGTTAGGGTTATTATCCCGGTATAAAGATGTAAATGCCTGGCCTCCCTCCCGTGGGTTAGGGTTAGGTTTATTATCCCGGTATAAAGGTGTAAATGCCTGGCCTCCCTCCCGTGGGTTAGGGTTAGGGTTATTATCCCGGTATAAAGGTGTAAATGCCGGGCCTCCCTCCCGTGGGTTAGGGTTAGGGTTATTATCACGGTATAAAGGTGTAAATGCCTGGCCTCCCTCCCATGGGTTAGGGTTAGGGTTATTCCGGTATAAAGGTGTAAATGCCGGGCCTCCCTCCCGTGGGTTAGGGTTAGGGTTATTATCCCGGTATAAAGGTGTAAATGCCTGGCCTCCCTCCCGTGGGTTAGGGTTAGGGTTATTATCCCGGTATAAAGGTGTAAATGCCTGGCCTCCCTCCCGTGGGTTAGGGTTAGGGTTAGGGTTATTTTCTCGGTATAAAGGTGTAAATGCCGGGCCTCCCTCCCGTGGGTTAGGGTTAGGGTTATTATCCCGGTATAAAGGTGTAAATGCCTGGCCTCCCTCCCGTGGGTTAGGGTTAGGGTTAGGGTTATTATCCCGGTATAAAGGTGTAAATGCCAGGCCTCCCTCCCGTGGGTTAGGGTTAGGGTTATTATCCCGGTATAAAGGTGTAAATGCCGGGCCTCCCTCCCGTGGGTTAGGGTTATTATCCCGGTATAAAGGTGTAAATGCCGGGCCTCCCTCCCGTGGGTTAGGGTTATTATCCCGGTATAAAAGTGTAAATGCCGGCCTCCCTCCCGTGGCTTAGGGTTATTATCCCGGTATAAAGGTGTAAATGCCGGGCCTCCCTCCCGTGGGTTAGGGTTAGGGTTATTATCCCGGTATAAAGGTGTAAATGCCTGGCCTCCCTCCCGTGGGTTAGGGTTAGGGTTATTATCCCGGTATAAAGGTGTAAATGCCTGGCCTCCCTCCCGTGGGTTAGGGTTAGGGTTATTATCCCGGTATAAAGGTGTAAATGCCTGGCCTCCCTCCCGTGGGTTAGGGTTAGGGTTATTATCCCGGTATAAAGGTGTAAATGCCGGGCCTCCCTCCCGTGGGTTAGGGTTAGGGTTAGGGTTATTATCCCGGTATAAAGGTGTAAATGCCTGGCCTCCCTCCCGTGGGTTAGGGATATTATCCCGGTATAAAGGTGTAAATGCCGGGCCTCCCTCCCGTGGGTTAGGGTTGGGGTTATTATCCCGGTATAAAGGTATAAATGCCGGGCCTCCCTCCCGTGGGTTAGGGTTAGGGTTAGGGTTATTATCCCGGTATAAAGGTGTAAATGCCAGGCCTCCCTCCCGTGGGTTAGGGTTGGGGTTATTATCCCGGTATAAAGGTGTAAATGCCGGGCCTCCCTCCCGTGGGTTAGGGTTAGGGTTAGGGTTATTATCCCGGTATAAAGGTGTAAATGCCGGGCCTCCCTCCCGTGGGTTAGGGTTATTATCCCGGTATAAAGGCGTAAATGCCTGGCCTCCCTCCCGTGGGTTAGGGTTATTATCCCGGTATAAAGGTGTAAATGCCGGGCCTCCCTCCCGTGGGTTAGGGTTAGGGTTATTATCCCGGTATAAAGGTGTAAATGCCTGGCCTCCCTCCCGTGGGTTAGGGTTATTATCCCGGTATAAAGGTGTAAATGCCGGGCCTCCCTCCCGTGGGTTAGGGTTAGGGTTATTATCCCGGTATAAAGGTGTAAATGCTGGGCCTCCCTCCCGTGGGTTAGGGTTATGGTTAGGGTTATTATCCTGGTATAAAGGTGTAAATGCCTGGCCTCCCTCCCGTGGGTTAGGGTTAGGGTTATTATCCCGGTATAAAGGTGTAAATGCCGGGCCTCCCTCCCGTGGGTTAGGGTTAGGGTTAGGGTTAGGGTTATTATCCCGGTATAAAGGTGTAAATGCCGGGCCTCCCTCCCGTGGGTTAGGGTTGGGGTTATTATCCCGGTATAAAGGTGTAAATGCCGGGCCTCCCTCCCGTGGGTTAGGGTTAGGGTTAGGGTTATTATCCAGGTATAAAGGTGTAAATGCCTGGCCTCCCTCCCGTGGGTTAGGGTTGGGGTTATTATCCCGGTATAAAGGTGTAAATGCCGGGCCTCCCTCCCGTGGGTTAGGGTTAGGGTTAGGGTTATTATCCCGGTATAAAGGTGTAAATGCCTGGCCTCCCTCCCGTGGGTTAGGGTTAGGGTTATTATCCCGGTATAAAGGTGTAAATGCCTGGCCTCCCTCCCGTGGGTTAGGGTTAGGGTTATTATCCCGGTATAAAGGTGTAAATGCCGGGCCTCCCTCCCGTGGGTTAGGGTTAGGGTTATTATCCCGGTATAAAGGTGTAAATGCCTGGCCTCCCTCCCGTGGGTTAGGGTTAGGGTTATTATCCCGGTATAAAGGTGTAAATGCCTGGCCTCCCTCCCGTGGGTTAGGGTTAGGGTTAGGGTTATTATCCCGGTATAAAGGTGTAAATGCCGGGCCTCCCTCCCGTGGGTTAGGGTTAGGGTTAGGGTTATTATCCCGGTATAAAGGTGTAAATGCCGGGCCTCCCTCCCGTGGGTTAGGGTTAGGGTTATTATCCCGGTATAAAGGTGTAAATGCCTGGCCTCCCTCCCGTGGGTTAGGGTTAGGGTTATTATCCCGGTATAAAGGTGTAAATGCCTGGCCTCCCTCCCGTGGGTTAGGGTTAGGGTTAGGGTTATTATCCCGGTATAAAGGTGTAAATGCCGGGCCTCCCTCCCGTGGGTTAGGGTTAGGGTTAGGGTTATTATCCCGGTATAAAGGTGTAAATGCCGGGCCTCCCTCCCGTGGGTTAGGGTTAGGGTTATTATCCCGGTATAAAGGTGTAAATGCCGGGCCTCCCTCCCGTGGGTTAGGGTTAGGGTTATTATCCCGGTATAAAGGTGTAAATGCCTGGCCTCCCTCCTGTGGGTTAGGGTTATTATCCAGGTATAAAGGTGTAAATGCTGGGCCTCCCTCCCGTGGGTTAGGGTTAGGGTTAGGGTTATAATCCCGGTATAAAGGTGTAAATGCCTGGCCTCCCTCCCGTGGGTTAGGGTTAGGGTTAGGGTTATTATCCCGGTATAAAGGTGTAAATGCCGGGCCTCCCTCCCGTGGGTTAGGGTTAGGGTTAGGGTTATTATCCCGTTATAAAGGTGTAAATGCCGGGCCTCCCTCCCGTGGGTTAGGGTTGGGGTTATTATCCCGGTATAAAGGTGTAAATGCCTGGCCTCCCTCCCGTGGGTTAGGGTTAGGGTTATTATCCCGGTATAAAGGTGTAAATGCCGGGCCTCCCTCCCGTGGGTTAGGGTTGGTGTTCTTATCCCGGTATAAAGGTGTAAATGCCAGGCCTCCCTCCCGTGGGTTAGGGTTGGGGTTATTATCCCGGTATAAAGGTGTAAATGCCGGGCCTCCCTCCCGTGGGTTAGGGTTAGGGTTAGGGTTATTATCCAGGTATAAAGGTGTAAATGCCTGGCCTCCCTCCCGTGGGTTAGGGTTGGGGTTATTATCCCGGTATAAAGGTGTAAATGCCGGGCCTCCCTCCCGTGGGTTAGGGTTAGGGTTATTATCCCGGTATAAAGGTGTAAATGCCTGGCCTCTCTCCCGTGGGTTAGGGTTAGGGTTATTATCCCGGTATAAAGGTGTAAATGCCTGGCCTCCCTCCCGTGGGTTAGGGTTAGGGTTATTATCCCGGTATAAAGGTGTAAATGCCGGGCCTCCCTCCCGTGGGTTAGGGTTAGGGTTAGGGTTATTATCCCGGTATAAAGGTGTAAATGCCTGGCCTCCCTCCCGTGGGTTAGGGTTAGGGTTATTATCCCGGTATAAAGGTGTAAATGCCTGGCCTCCCTCCCGTGGGTTAGGGTTAGGGTTATTATCCCGGTATAAAGGTGTAAATGCCGGGCCTCCCTCCCGTGGGTTAGGGTTAGGGTTATTATCCCGGTATAAAGGTGTAAATGCCGGGCCTCCCTCCCGTGGGTTAGGGTTAGGGTTAGGGTTATTATCCCGGTATAAAGGTGTAAATGCCGGGCCTCCCTCCCGTGGGTTAGGGTTAGGGTTAGGGTTATTATCCCGGTATAAAGGTGTAAATGCCTGGCCTCCCTCCCGTGGGTTAGGGTTATTATCCCGGTATAAAGGTGTAAATGCCTGGCCTCCCTCCCGTGGGTTAGGGTTATTATCCCGGTATAAAGGTGTAAATGCCGGGCCTCCCTCCCGTGGGTTAGGGTTAGGGTTATTATCCCGGTATAAAGGTGTAAATGCCTGGCCTCCCTCCCGTGGGTTAGGGTTATTATCCCGGTATAAAGGTGTAAATGCCTGGCCTCCCTCCCGTGGGTTAGGGTTATTATCCCGGTATAAAGGTGTAAATGCCGGGCCTCCCTCCCGTGGGTTAGGGTTAGGGTTAGGGTTATTATCCCGGTATAAAGGTGTAAATGCCGGGCCTCCCTCCCGTGGGTTAGGAATAGGGTTAGGGTTAGGGTTATTATCCCGGTATAAAGGTGTAAATGCCGGGCCTGCCTCCCGTGGGTTAGGGTTAGGGTTAGGGTTAATATCCCGGTATAAAGGTGTAAATGCCTGGCCTCCCTCCCGTGGGTTAGGGTTATTATCCCGGTATAAAGGTGTAAATGCCTGGCCTCCCTCCCGTGGGTTAGGGTTATTATCCCGGTATAAAGGTGTAAATGCCGGGCCTCCCTCCCGTGGGTTAGGGTTAGGGTTATTATCCCGGTATAAAGGTGTAAATGCCTGGCCTCCCTCCCGTGGGTTAGGGTTATTATCCCGGTATAAAGGTGTAAATGCCTGGCCTCCCTCCCGTGGGTTAGGGTTATTATCCCGGTATAAAGGTGTAAATGCCGGGCCTCCCTCCCGTGGGTTAGGGTTAGGGTTAGGGTTATTATCCCGGTATAAAGGTGTAAATGCCGGGCCTCCCTCCCGTGGGTTAGGAATAGGGTTAGGGTTAGGGTTATTATCCCGGTATAAAGGTGTAAATGCCGGGCCTCCCTCCCGTGGGTTAGGGTTAGGGTTAGGGTTATTATCCAGGTATAAAGGTGTAAATGCCTGGCCTCCCTCCCGTGGGTTAGGGTTGGGGTTATTAGCCCGGTATAAAGGTGTAAATGCCGGGCCTCCCTCCCGTGGGTTAGGGTTAGGGTTATTATCCCGGTATAAAGGTGTAAATGCCTGGCCTCCCTCCCGTGGGTTAGGGTTAGGGTTATTATCCCGGTATAAAGGTGTAAATGCCTGGCCTCCCTCCCGTGGGTTAGGGTTAGGGTTATTATCCCGGTATAAAGGTGTAAATGCCGGGCCTCCCTCCCGTGGGTTAGGGTTAGGGTTAGGGTTATTATCCCGGTATAAAGGTGTAAATGCCTGGCCTCCCTCCCGTGGGTTAGGGTTAGGGTTATTATCCCGGTATAAAGGTGTAAATGCCTGGCCTCCATCACGTGGGTTAGGGTTAGGGTTAGGGTTATTATCCCGGTATAAAGGTGTAAATGCCGGGCCTCCCTCCCGTGGGTTAGGGTTAGGGTTAGGGTTATTATCCCGGTATAAAGGTGTAAATGCCGGGCCTCCCTCCCGTGGGTTAGGGTTAGGGTTATTATCCCGGTATAAAGGTGTAAATGCCGGGCCTCCCTCCCGTGGGTTAGGGTTATTATCCCGGTATAAAGGTGTAAATGCCGGGCCTCCCTCCCGTGGGTTAGGGTTAGGGTTATTATCCCGGTATAAAGGTGTAAATGCCGGGCCTCCCTCCCGTGGGTTAGGGTTATTATCCCGGTATAAAGGTGTAAATGCCGGGCCTCCCTCCCGTGGGTTAGGGTTAGGGTTATTATCCCGGTATAAAGGTGTAAATGCCGGGCCTCCCTCCCGTGGGTTAGGGTTAGGGTTATTATCCCGGTATAAAGGTGTAAATGCCTGGCCTCCCTCCCGTGGGTTAGGGTTATTATCCAGGTATAAAGGTGTAAATGCTGGGCCTCCCTCCCGTGGGTTAGGGTTAGGGTTAGGGTTATAATCCCGGTATAAAGGTGTAAATGCCTGGCCTCCCTCCCGTGGGTTAGGGTTAGGGTTAGGGTTATTATCCCGGTATAAAGGTGTAAATGCCGGGCCTCCCTCCCGTGGGTTAGGGTTAGGGTTAGGGTTATTATCCCGGTATAAAGGTGTAAATGCCGGGCCTCCCTCCCGTGGGTTAGGGTTGGGGTTATTATCCCGGTATAAAGGTGTAAATGCCTGGCCTCCCTCCCGTGGGTTAGCGTTAGGGTTATTATCCCGGTATAAAGGTGTAAATGCCGGGCCTCCCTCCCGTGGGTTAGGGTTGGGGTTCTTATCCCGGTATAAAGGTGTAAATGCCAGGCCTCCCTCCCGTGGGTTAGGGTTGGGGTTATTATCCCGGTATAAAGGTGTAAATGCCGGGCCTCCCTCCCGTGGGTTAGGGTTAGGGTTAGGGTTATTATCCAGGTATAAAGGTGTAAATGCCTGGCCTCCCTCCCGTGGGTTAGGGTTGGGGTTATTATCCCGGTATAAAGGTGTAAATGCCGGGCCTCCCTCCCGTGGGTTAGGGTTAGGGTTAGGGTTATTATCCCGGTATAAAGGTGTAAATGCCTGGCCTCCCTCCCGTGGGTTAGGGTTAGGGTTATTATCCCGGTATAAAGGTGTAAATGCCTGGCCTCCCTCCCGTGGGTTAGGGTTAGGGTTATTATCCCGGTATAAAGGTGTAAATGCCGGGCCTCCCTCCCGTGGGTTAGGGTTAGGGTTAGGGTTATTATCCCGGTATAAAGGTGTAAATGCCTGGCCTCCCTCCCGTGGGTTAGGGTTAGGGTTATTATCCCGGTATAAAGGTGTAAATGCCTGGCCTCCCTCCCGTGGGTTAGGGTTAGGGTTATTATCCCGGTATAAAGGTGTAAATGCCGGGCCTCCCTCCCGTGGGTTAGGGTTAGGGTTAGGGTTATTATCCCGGTATAAAGGTGTAAATGCCGGGCCTCCCTCCCGTGGGTTAGGGTTAGGGTTAGGGTTATTATCCCGGTATAAAGGTGTAAATGCCTGGCCTCCCTCCCGTGGGTTAGGGTTATTATCCCGGTATAAAGGTGTAAATGCCTGGCCTCCCTCCCGTGGGTTAGGGTTATTATCCCGGTATAAAGGTGTAAATGCCTGGCCTCCCTCCCGTGGGTTAGGGTTATTATCCCGGTATAAAGGTGTAAATGCCGGGCCTCCCTCCCGTGGGTTAGGGTTAGGGTTAGGGTTATTATCCCGGTATAAAGGTGTAAATGCCGGGCCTCCCTCCCGTGGGTTAGGGTTAGGGTTAGGGTTATTATCCCGGTATAAAGGTGTAAATGCCGGGCCTCCCTCCCGTGGGTTAGGGTTGGGGTTATTATCCCGGTATAAAGGTGTAAATGCCGGGCCTCCCCCCCGTGGGTTAGGGTTAGGGTTAGGGTTATTATCCAGGTATAAAGGTGTAAATGCCTGGCCTCCCTCCCGTGGGTTAGGGTTGGGGTTATTATCCCGGTATAAAGGTGTAAATGCCGGGCCTCCCTCCCGTGGGTTAGGGTTAGGGTTAGGGTTATTATCCCGGTATAAAGGTGTAAATGCCTGGCCTCCCTCCCGTGGGTTAGGGTTAGGGTTATTATCCCGGTATAAAGGTGTAAATGCCTGGCCTCCCTCCCGTGGGTTAGGGTTAGGGTTATTTTCCCGGTATAAAGGTGTAAATGCCGGGCCTCCCTCCCGTGGGTTAGGGTTAGGGTTAGGGTTATTATCCCGGTATAAAGGTGTAAATGCCTGGCCTCCCTCCCGTGGGTTAGGGTTAGGGTTATTATCCCGGTATAAAGGTGTAAATGCCTGGCCTCCCTCCCGTGGGTTAGGGTTAGGGTTATTATCCCGGTATAAAGGTGTAAATGCCGGGCCTCCCTCCCGTGGGTTAGGGTTAGGGTTATTATCCCGGTATAAAGGTGTAAATGCCGGGCCTCCCTCCCGTGGGTTAGGGTTAGGGTTATTATCCCGGGATAAAGGTGTAAATGCCTGGCCTCCCTCCCGTGGGTTAGGGTTATTATCCCGGTATAAAGGTGTAAATGCCTGGCCTCCCTCCCGTGGGTTAGGGTTATTATCCCGGTATAAAGGTGTAAATGCCTGGCCTCCCTCCCGTGGGTTAGGGTTATTATCCCGGTATAAAGGTGTAAATGCCGGGCCTCCCTCCCGTGGGTTAGGGTTAGGGTTAGGGTTATTATCCCTGTATAAAGGTGTAAATGCCGGGCCTCCCTCCCGTGGGTTAGGGTTAGGGTTAGGGTTAGGGTTATTATCCCGGTATAAAGGTGTAAATGCCGAGCCTCCCTCCCGTGGGTTAGGGTTGGGGTTATTATCCCGGTATAAAGGTGTAAATGCCGGGCCTCCCTCCCGTGGGTTAGGGTTAGGGTTATTATCCAGGTATAAAGGTGTAAATGCCTGGCCTCCCTCCCGTGGGTTAGGGTTGGGGTTATTATCCCGGTATAAAGGTGTAAATGCCGGGCCTCCCTCCCGTGGGTTAGGGTTAGGGTTAGGGTTATTATCCCGGTATAAAGGTGTAAATGCCTGGCCTCCCTCCCGTGGGTTAGGGTTAGGGTTATTATCCCGGTATAAAGGTGTAAATGCCTGGCCTCCCTCCCGTGGGTTAGGGTTAGGGTTATTATCCCGGTATAAAGGTGTAAATGCCGGGCCTCCCTCCCGTGGGTTAGGGTTAGGGTTAGGGTTATTATCCCGGTATAAAGGTGTAAATGCCTGGCCTCCCTCCCGTGGGTTAGGGTTAGGGTTATTATCCCGGTATAAAGGTGTAAATGCCTGGCCTCCCTCCCGTGGGTTAGGGTTAGGGTTATTATCCCGGTATAAAGGTGTAAATGCCGGGCCTCCCTCCCGTGGGTTAGGGTTATTATCCCGGTATAAAGGTGTAAATGCCGGGCCTCCCTCCCGTGGGTTAGGGTTAGGGTTATTATCCCGGTATAAAGGTGTAAATGCCGGGCCTCCCTCCCGTGGGTTAGGGTTAGGGTTATTATCCCGGTATAAAGGTGTAAATGCCTGGCCTCCCTCCCGTGGGTTAGGGTTATTATCCAGGTATAAAGGTGTAAATGCTGGGCCTCCCTCCCGTGGGTTAGGGTTAGGGTTAGGGTTATTATCCCGGTATAAAGGTGTAAATGCCTGACCTCCCTCCCGTGGGTTAGGGTTAGGGTTAGGGTTATTATCCCGGTATAAATGTGTAAATGCCGGGCCTCCCTCCCGTGGGTTAGGGTTAGGGTTAGGGTTATTATCCCGGTATAAAGGTGTAAATGCCGGGCCTCCCTCCCGTGGGTTAGGGTTGGGGTTATTATCCCGGTATAAAGGTGTAAATGCCTGGCCTCCCTCCCGTGGGTTAGGGTTATTATCCCGGTATAAAGGTGTAAATGCCGGGCCTCCCTCCCGTGGGTTAGGGTTGGGGTTATTATCCCGGTATAAAGGTGTAAATGCCGGGCCTCCCTCCCGTGGGTTAGGGTTGGGGTTATTATCCCGGTATAAAGGTGTAAATGCCGGGCCTCCCTCCCGTGGGTTAGGGTTAGGGTTAGGGTTATTATCCAGGTATAAAGGTGTAAATGCCTGGCCTCCCTCCCGTGGGTTAGGGTTGGGGTTATTATCCCGGTATAAAGGTGTAAATGCCGGGCCTCCCTCCCGTGGGTTAGGGTTAGGGTTAGGGTTATTATCCCGGTATAAAGGTGTAAATGCCTGGCCTCCCTCCCGTGGGTTAGGGTTAGGGTTATTATCCCGGTATAAAGGTGTAAATGCCTGGCCTCCCTCCCGTGGGTTAGGGTTAGGGTTATTATCCCGGTATAAAGGTGTAAATGCCGGGCCTCCCTCCCGTGGGTTAGGGTTAGGGTTAGGGTTATTATCCCGGTATAAAGGTGTAAATGCCTGGCCTCCCTCCCGTGGGTTAGGGTTAGGGTTATTATCCCGGTATAAAGATGTAAATGCCTGGCCTCCCTCCCGTGGGTTAGGGTTAGGGTTATTATCCCGGTATAAAGGTGTAAATGCCGGGCCTCCCTCCCGTGGGTTAGGGTTAGGGTTATTATCCCGGTATAAAGGTGTAAATGCCGGGCCTCCCTCCCGTGGGTTAGGGTTAGGGTTAGGGTTATTATCCCGGTATAAAGGTGTAAATGCCTGGCCTCCCTCCCGTGGGTTAGGGTTATTATCCCGGTATAAAGGTGTAAATGCCTGGCCTCCCTCCCGTGGGTTAGGGTTATTATCCCGGTATAAAGGTGTAAATGCCTGGCCTCCCTCCCGTGGGTTAGGGTTATTATCCCGGTATAAAGGTGTATGGCTCGGCTCCTCAAACCCACCTTAGCAAACTTGACACCCTCTACAATTCAATTTGTCGTTTTGTTCTCCAATGCAACTACAACACACATCACTGCGAAATGCTCAAAGAACTAGATTGGTCATCACTAGAGTCTAGGCGCAAAGTTCACCTTTCCTGTCTCACCCTCAAATACTTTCTGGGCAAGCTACCCAGCTACCTGAACAAGCTCCTCACCCCTACCACATGCAGTACCTATCACCTGAGATCAGACTCCAAAAGACTATTCATGGTCCCAAGACTCAACAAAGTATCCGGACGTTCCTCCTTCTCCTTCCGTGCACCCCAAAACTGGAACAACCTACCAGAGACTCTCATATCCACCACCAGCTTAAGTTCTTTCAAATCTAAGGCTGTCTCACACTTTAATCTGGTCTGTAACTGTTTCATACGCTCATAATATATATTTTCTTTAACTGTGCATGCAATGTCTTGTATATAAATGTATACCTTGTTCATTTATGTAACTGTATTTGTAACCATGTATTATTTGTTTTACTCTGTGCCCAGGACATACTTGAAAACGAGAGGTAACTCTCAATGTATTACTTCCTGGTAAAATATTTTATAAAAAAAAAAAAAAAAAAAAATGCCGGGCCTCCCTCCCATGGGTTAGGGTTAGGGTTAGGGTTAGGGTTGTGTGTAAAGGTGTAGGTTAGGTGTAAATGCTGGGCCTCCCTCCCGTGGGTTAGGGTTAGGGTTATTATCCCGGTATAAAGGTGTAAATGCCGGGTCTCCCTCCCGTGGGTTAGGGTTATTATCCCGGTATAAAGGTGTAAATGCCGGGCCTCCCTCCCGTGGGTTAGGGTTAGGGTTATTATCCCGGTATAAAGGTGTAAATGCCGGGCCTCCCTCCCGTGGGTTAGGGTTATTATCCCGGTATAAAGGTGTAAATGCCGGGCCTCCCTCCCTTGGGTTAGGGTTAGGGTTATTATCCCGGTATAAAGGTGTAAATGCCGGGTCTCCCTCCCGTGGGTTAGGGTTATTATCCCGGTATAAAGGTGTAAATGCCGGGCCTCCCTCCCTTGGGTTAGGGTTAGGGTTATTATCCCGGTATAAAGGTGTAAATGCCGGGTCTCCCTCCCGTGGGTTAGGTTTATTATCCCGGTATAAAGGTGTAAATAAAAAGAAAAGAAAAGAGGTTGGGGCGCTCCCTATTTGTATAGGCTTGTGATGTTGCCTGTGTGGTAGTGTGTAACCAAAGAAAGGGTAGTGTATACTTGCCCTTGTTGTTTTCTGCAGCTGGACCAGTAGAGAAGATAAAGCCCGGAATCTTCTTGTAGTTGCAGTGGAGGTGGAGGGTTGGTCAGCGCACGGGATTTTGCTCAAACGTAGAGATAAGAGGATAGGAAGATATGGAACACGGTATTAGTGTTTTAGTAATCGAACGGTACAATACAGCCAAAAGAACTTTGGAATTAAAAATGTATGAAAAATATATTTTTAAAATAGCTTAAAACTCTTTGGAATTAAAGAACCTTGGTAATTAAAAGTAAATATATATATATATATAAATATATGAAAAAATATATTTCTAAAATAGCTTAAAAATAGATTAGAAAATCCTTAAATAAAATCCTTAAATAAAATTTAAATGGAATTGTGTGGTTTTTTATGAACAGAAGCAGAATATGTGCTATATGTGGATGACTAACAGGGTGTGTTTACATAGCCTGTTGTTGGTCTGAGGTAAAAAGGGGATAATGGGGCTGGTTAGCTAACCACACAATTCCACTTAAATTTTATTTAAGGATTTTATTTAAGGATTTTCTAATCTATTTTTAAGCTATTTTAGAAATATATTTTTTCATATATTTATATATTTTTACTTTTAATTACCAAGGTTCTTTAATTCCAAAGAGTTTTAAGCTATTTTAAAAATATATTTTTCATACATTTTTAATTCCAAAGTTCTTTTGGCTGTATTGTACCGTTCGATTACTAAAACACTAATACGTGTTCCATATCTTCCTATCCTCTTATCTCTACGTTTGAGCAAAATCCCGTGCGCTGACCAACCCTCCACCTCCACCATAAAGGTGTAAATGCCTGGCCTCCCTCCCGTGGGTTAGGGTTAGGGTTAGGGTTATTATCCAGGTATAAAGGTGTAAATGCCTGGCCTCCCTCCCGTGGGTTAGGGTTAGGGTTAGGGTTATTATCCCGGTATAAAGGTGTAAATGCCTGGTCTCCCTCCCGTGGCATTGGATTAACAGGTTTACAATTTCAGGCACAGGATCACTGCAAGCACCTGGGACAGTGTAACGGAGTAATATAAAGAAAGGAATAAGGAGTGATAATGCAAAGGAGGAGTTACCCTAACATCACATATACCCTAAAGTGTGTTACATAGTTACATAGTTACATAGTTACATAGTAGATGAGGTTGAAAAAAGACTTCCGTCCATCAAGTTCAACCTATGCTAAATTTAGACAACAGATGTTTATCCTATATCTATACTTATTGATGCAGAGGAAGGCAAACAAAAAAACCCATTAAGGGGAAAAATTAATTCCTTCCTGACTCCAAGAATTAGCAATCGGATTAATCCCTGGATCAACATCCTTCCCATGTATACTTATTTGGTATATCCCTATATACCTTTCCCATCTAAAAAGATGTCCAACCTTTTTTTGAACAAATCTATTGTATCTGCCATCACAGTCTCTATGGGTAATGAATTCCACATTGTAACTGTCCTTACTGTAAAGAACCCTTTCCTTTGTTGCTGGTGAAATTTCCTTTCCTCCAACCTTAAGGGATGGCCCCGAGTCCTTTGTATTGCCCGTGGGATGAATAGTTCATTTGAAAACTCCTTGTATTGTCCCTGAATATATTTTTTATATAGTTATCATATCCCCTCTTAGACGCCTCTTTTCTAATGTAAATAATTCTAATTTAGCTAGCCTCTCCTCATAAGTTAGAATGTCCATCCCCTTTATTAATTTGGTGGCTCTTCTCTGCACTCTCTAGTTCCATAATGTCTTTTCTTAGGATTGGCGCCCAAAATTGTACTCCATATTCAAGGGGTGGTCTTACTAATGCTTTGTAAAGGGGCATAATTATGTTTACTTCCCTTCCATCCATTGCCCGTTTGATGCAAGATAATATCTTGTTTGCCTTTGCAGCTACTGCATGACATTGGGCACTATTGCTAAGCCTGCTGTCTACAAGCACTCCTAAATCCTTCTCCATCAAGGATTCCCCCAATATATCTCCATTTAATTTGTAAGTTGCCTTTTTATTCTTGTATCCCAAATGCATAACCTTACATTTATCTGTATTAAACCTCATCTGCCATTTACCTGCCCACGTTTCCAGTCTCTCCAAGTCCTTCTGAAGAGAAATTGCATCCTGCTCTGATTCTATTACCTTACACAATTTAGTATCATCAGCAAAGATGGAGACTTTGCTCTCGATCCCAACCTCAAGGTCATTAATAAACAAGTTAAAAAGCAGGGGTCCCTGTACCGATCCCTGAGGTACTCCAGTCACGACTTTAGCCCAACCTGAAAAAGTTTCATTTATGACAACCCTCTGTTGTCTGTCCTTTAACCAGTTTTCAATCCAGGTGCATATATTATTACTGAGTCCAACTTTCTTTATTTTGTACACCAACCTCTTGTGTGAAACCGTATCAAAAGCCTTTGCAAAATCTAAGTAGACCACATCAACTGCATTACCCTGGTCTAAATTCCTACTTACCTCCTCAAAGAAACAAATAAGGTTAGTTTGGCAAGATCTATCCTTCATAAATCCATGCTGAGTATTACTAATAATTTTGTTTTCCATTAGGTATTCCTGAATATTATCCTGTATTAAACCTTCAAGTAGTTTCCCTACTATTGAAGTCAGGCTTACAGGTCTGTAATTTCCCGGTTGTGATCTAGTCCCTTTTTAAATATAGGCACCACATCTGCTTTACGCCAATCTTGTGGTACTGAGCCTGTGGAAATGGAGTCCTTGAATATTAAATATAATGGTTTTACTGAGCTTAACTCCTTGAGAACTCTTGGATGTATGCCATTGGGGCCAGGTGCCTTATTTACTTTAATTTTTTCAAGTCGCTTATGAACTTCTTCCTCAGTTAACCAATTGTTCATTAATATGGAGGTTGTGGCTTCCTCCTGTGGCACTACTATTGAACCTGATTCTTCCCTGGTAAACACAGAGGCAAAGAATTTGTTTAACACCTCACCTTTTTCCTTATCTCCAATAATCTGCCTACCCATTTCACACTGAAAGGGTCCTATATTTTCTTTTCTCATTTTTTTGTTATTAAGGTAGAATTTTTTAGGGTTGACCTTACTTTCTATTGCAATCCTTTTTTCATTATCCATTTTTGCTAATTTGATTGCCCTTTTGCAATTTTTGTTACATACCTTATAATTCTGATACGATGTCTCTGTCCCTTCTGACTTAAAGAATCTAAACGCCTTCCTCTTCTTGTCCTTTCCTCCCCTACCTGTTTATTTAGCCACATTGGTTTTGACTTATTTATTTTATACTTATTACCCAAGGGTATACACTGATAATTGTGCTTTTCTAACAATGTTTTAAAGACTGCCCATTTATCTTCTACATTTTCCCTGCAAAAACATCATCCCATTGTATTACTTGTAGATTAGACCTCAGTTTATTAAAATCTGTCTTTCCAAAGTTGAAGGTCTTTGTTGAACGCAAGTAATCTGTTTTTTGATAATTTATTTCAAATGAGACCATGTTATGATCACTGTTACCCAAATGTTCCAGGACTTGTTATTACTTCTACATTGTTTGATATGACCAAATCCAGAACGGCCCCTCTCCTGGTTGGTTCCTCAATAATTTGGGTCATATAATTGTCTTTAAGCACCCCCAAAAACCTGTTCCCTTTTGTTGTAACGCTAATCTCATTGCCCCAGTCTATGTCTGGATAATTAAAATCCCCCATTATGCAAACATGACCCAGTTTTGATGCCTTCTCGATTTGCAAAAGTATTTTAGCTTCCTCAATCTCACAGATATTTGGTGGTTTATAGCATATTCCCACAAACATTTTCTTTATACTTTTACCTCCACTGCTAATTTCTATCCACAAAGTCTCTACATTTTCATCATTCCCTTCATAGACATCATCCCTTATATTAGGTTTTAGATCTGGTTTAACATATAAACATACTCCACCTCCCCTTCTATTTGTTCGATCCTTCCGAAAAAGACAATAACCCTCTAAATTAACTGTCCAGTCATGAGTTTCATCCCACCATGTTTCAGTAATGCCTATGATATCATACTGCTCCCTTGCAGCTATTAATTCAATCTCCCCCATTTTATCTGTCAGGCTTCTTGCATTTGTAAGCATGCATTTCAGGGTTTTTTTAGCCTGTACTATTAACTTATCTGCTCCTTCCTTTCTGCGCCCACTTTGTTTAGTCTTTAGAAGTTTTCTAGTATTATCTGTATTTACTATTGGTGTCTCACTGCTTGTCAAACTTGCACTTGTCCCCATTCTACCTCCATACCACCTTGTATCCTCATCTATTCCATTTAGTTCATTATCTATTTCATTCCCCTCCCCCCTCCATCCTAGTTTAAAATCTCCTCCATCCTTTTTAGCATTCTCCCCCCTAGCACAGAAGATCCCTCTTCATTGAGGTGCAAACCGTTCCTAGAATATAGATGGCACCTCTCAGAAAAGGAGTCCCATTGCTCTAAAAACCCAAACCCCTCCTTCCTGCACCACTTTCTTAGCCATGCATTAAACTCCCTGATCTCTGACTGTCTCCCTGCGGTAGCGCATGGCACTGGTAGTATTTCAGAAAATACTACCTTGGAGGTCCTTGCCTTAAGCTTTTGGCCTAGATCACTGTAATCATTTTTTAGGACCCTCCATCTTTCTCTAACTTTGTCATTGGTGCCAACGTGTACCAAGACCGCCGGGTCAATCCCAGCCCCCCCCAACAATCTGTCTACCCGATCCGCAATGTGCCGAACCCGAGCACCCGGGAGACAACAAACTGTTCGGTTCATGCGGTCCTGGCAACAGATTGCCCTATCTACCTTCCTAATAATGGAGTCCCCTACCACCACAATCTTTCTTTGTATCTGAGCATCCTGAGTCCCAACTGTGCTGGAGGAACTATTCCCCTGGCTGCTAGAGGAATTAGTCTCCCCCAGCCTTGCCATTTCTGCCCCAACATTCCCAATATCTTCACTCAACATGGCAAATCTATTGGGATGTGTCAGCTCAGAAACGACCTGCCTCTCCCTATTGCCCCTGCTTCTCCTTCTGTCACCCAGCTACCCACCTGCTCCTCACTAACAGCAACCAAGCTACCTACCTGCTCCTCACTAACAGCGCCACCATCTGCATCACTAGTCGAAGCAAGGGCCTGCTCAGTGAGCTCTAATTCCCTTTCAAGATTGCCAATGTCCCTCAATATTGCAAGTTGCCTTTTCAGATCAGCAATCTCTGACTCTAAAGAGACCACCTGCTCACACGTCTCACAGTGGTATGCTCCTTGGAACAGCTTCTCCAAGTGCACATACATGTGGCAAGATGTGCATTGAGTGGCATTTTCAATCCTGCTTATTCTAGCAACTATGAAGTTTAGAAGTACTAACAGTAAACTGTACTTCAATAACTATACCTTGTTTAACCGCTTCCTTGTTCAAACTGCTTCTGGTTCTAACTGCACACACTTTAACCAACCAGCACTTGAAATCAACCACACATATCAGTCAGTACACGCAAGCTCAGGATTCGTTTGAAGCCTCTGTTTAAATAGGGACACCCACCAGGTGTGTTAGGTTATCAATTAACTAACCCCACCCACTGCAGGTGTGTTAGGCCAGCCAATTAACCAACCACATCCACTCTGCCTCAGGCAGGAGAAAGGGGGAAAAAAAGTTACAGGCTTCAAATTACAGCACACAGTAAAAATAGATTAACCCACTGCACACTCCCCAAAAACAGCCACCCCTGCTAGTATACCCAGTACTTCCCTTTCCTTCTGGTTCTAACTGCACACACTTTAACCAACCAGCACTTCAATCAACCACACAGATCAATCACTACACGCAAGCTGTTAAGTTTAAAGAAGTCACAGGGAACTGAAGGAAAACGTATCAATGTATTTATGTAATAATGACATAGAAGAGGCTGACATGCTCCCATAATCGCCTTGATTGGAAGGAAAAATGTTACAGCCCTGGCATATGAATGAAAGCACCCAAAGGATGTCACCACCCTTTCCCACTGATTATCCAAGTCACAATTCCACAAACAGAGAAACACCGCACTCCAGAGCATAGGGCGCATAGGCGGACATAAAAGATGCTGTTGGGAACTTTATTGAGTCATAACGTATGGATAAATAAATACTATCGAATACCTATCCATAATACTTTTCCAAGTAAAGGTGCCCTCACGATACCAGGTTACAAAATGCCATGGGTGCACTGCAACAGTAGCCCCGCTGGATGTGGAACTAGCAGTGTCGTAGGAATAGAAAAAGGCTCCACTGGATTTCCAAAGATCATACAGTTATTGCACAAAGATCAGCGTTTCTTTCCGCTTGCGAACCTTTGTCTTTGGAAGACCGGTGGAGCCTCTTTCTATTCCCATAATACTGTACTTGCATTCTGTAAGACCTGGCAGTAACCCTCTGTACCGGCAGCATCAGAAACATTATTTAATAAGACATACAGGAACTTTAAAGCAGCCATACTAATTTCCCCCTTTTTTCTCTCTTTTTTCCCCCTTGTTTGTTTGTTAAGCATGTGGCAATTTAAAACCTACATTTTTACCTAAGCTGGCAATCGTTTGGTGCTCCTGTTATAAATCTCTAAAAATCCTTCTTTTGTGCCTAACGAAATGGCCGCCCTTCAGTCTCTATCGATCTTTCAGCTAGTGTAACTCAGCAGCTACAATCTATCCTGATATTACTAATGTAGCATTGACTATTGTTACAGTTTGCTGCTCAAACTGCTTGGAACATTGGCAACAAATTATCACAAACGGGAAAGTGTGGCAAATATCTTGCACTGCTTGTGAGATGTGCTAAACCTGCAATAGAAATCAAAGGATGCTCAGTATATTAAAACGCATTAAAAATGACATTAAGTATGCAAGAACCGCCATCAGAACAATGTGCAAATGCTGCCACTCATTGTAATTTCTGGCATTTTGGTTTGGTTTTCTTATGCTGTCATCGCTCTGAGATATGACCTCATGGGATCCTCCTCCCACTCAGGAAATGTGGACACTTTACTGCAGGTCTCCCCCTGCATGGGCCAACCCCAGGCCTGGAAGAATGGAGCTAGGTTCCTCTGCACAGCCTGAGAGAACTTCTCCACCCAAAGGTTCATCTTGTACGTGTTCTCATCCTTTATGTCCGACATGGTCTGGTACTCAGAGAAAAGACGCTTGAGGGGGTCCCAGCCGAAGCCCTCCTGCAACTGTCACAAAAGCACATAGGACATGGGTTACATGCTGTATGTTACATGTAGAATATAATCCTGCAACTGAGACATGAACACATAGGACATGGGTTACATGCTGTATGTTACATGTAGAATATAATCCTGCAACTGAGACATGAACACATAGGACATGGGTTACATGCTGTATGTTACATGTAGAATATAATCCTGCAACTGTCACAAAAACACATAGGACATGGGTTACATGCTGTATGTTACATGTAGAATATAATCCTGCAACTGTCACAAAAACACATAGGACATGGGTTACATGCTGTATGTTACATGTAGAATATAATCCTGCAACTGAGACATGAACACATAGGACATGGGTTACATGCTGTATGTTACATGTAGAATATAATCCTGCAACTGTCACAAAAACACATAGGACATGGGTTACATGCTGTATGTTACATGTAGAATATAATCCTGCAACCGAGACATGAACACATAGGACATGGGTTACATGCTGTATGTTACATGTAGAATATAATCCTGCAACTGTCACAAAAACACATAGGACATGGGTTACATGCTGTATGTTACATGTAGAATATAATCCTGCAACTGAGACATGAACACATAGGACATGGGTTACATGCTGTATGTTACATGTAGAATATAATCCTGCAACTGAGACATGAACACATAGGACATGGGTTACATGCTGTATGTTACATGTAGAATATAATCCTGCAACTGTCACAAAAACACATAGGACATGGGTTACATGCTGTATGTTACATGTAGAATATAATCCTGCAACTGAGACATGAACACATAGGACATGGGTTACATGCTGTATGTTACATGTAGAATATAATCCTGCAACTGTCACATGAACACATAGGACATGGGTTACATGCTGTATGTTACATGTAGAATATAATCCTGCAACTGTCACAAAAGCACATAGGACATGGGTTACATGCTGTATGTTACATGTAGAATATAATCCTGCAACTGAGACATGAACACATAGGACATGGGTTACATGCTGTATGTTACATGTAGATTATAATCCTGCAACTGAGACATGAACACATAGGACATGGGTTACATGCTGTATGTTACATGTAGAATATAATCCTGCAACTGAGACATGAACACATAGGACATGGGTTACATGCTGTATGTTACATGTAGAATATAATCCTGCAACTGTCACAAAAACACATAGGACATGGGTTACATGCTGTATGTTACATGTAGAATATAATCCTGCAACTGAGACATGAACACATAGGACATGGGTTACATGCTGTATGTTACATGTAGAATATAATCCTGCAACTGAGACATGAACACATAGGACATGGGTTACATGCTGTATGTTACATGTAGAATATAATCCTGCAACTGAGACATGAACACATAGGACATACTGTAGGTTACATTATAAATGTTAGATTTAATTTATTTTTCCCCTTATGAGATATCATTGGATGATATGAAATTGGGGATTTTTGTTTGCCTTCCTCTGGATCAATAAAGAAGTATAGATATGTAGCGGTCATGTAAAATGCCTACAGTCATCTCTCCTGCTGGCAGCAAGGCCTGGTAAGTGTGGGCATGCCAGCAGTAATCATGGAGGTTTTCCCTCACACCCTGGTGGGGTGCCCTGTGTATGGATGGGACTGGTCACATGCTCTGACTCCATGGTTAGTGATGTCAGAGGTGTGTCAGCCTCAGAAGTTACATAAGGCACAGCACTGTGTCTAAAAGTTAGTTGCTGGAAGTTCTACCTGAAGTCTGAGTTGAGGAAGAAGTTCTGCTAGAGTGTTAGTTATGTTATAGTAACTCCATGGGAGACTGTGTCCAGGGACCTGGCACAGGGCAGTGATTCCTGCGGGAATAGTGAATCCCTGATTTAGGTGACATACCTATCAAAGGGGAGCACGGGCGAGATGATCGGCTAAATATACCCCATTGTGGAGGGCAGCTATGCCCACCGTGACAATAAAGATGGAGCTGATCAGAGAAACCCCTGTGTGTGAGAGTCCAATGATTACACAGGAGGTTGCACCACCGAGGAGTTCCTCGTCAGGATCATCCCCATGCGGACGCAGGGACCCTGGTGAGGTGGAGGCGCTGCACTGGAACTAGGTGAGACTCAGCACACTACCTCAGCTGCCTGTCTGGACGGGTCCTCCCCACACACCATCATGCGGGAGACTCAGGAGTCCTGTAGCCAACAGGTGCACCATCAGGCATATCTACACTGTAATGGGGTCCGGTTAGACCACAGGGGCCAATGTGAGATTGGGTGGGTCAGGCCGGGCCAGAAATACCGTTACATTTGGAGGCGAGCTGCTGAGATCAGATCTGTCAACAGGACAGGCTCTAGCTAGGCACACTGGGAAACAGGGAGAGAGTCTGCTGCCACTCTGTGCTGCGTAGGGACGGACCTAGGGGTGGTCAGGGGGCTGACGGGATATTGTCAGTTCGCAGGGACAACCTAGGGGCCTGAAAGGAGTGAGGGGTTTGGAGCGGGGCTATAGCTGACCGAGTCACCTTGAGGCAGTGCTAGTTGGTAGGATGCCAGAAGGGATAGCCTGTTAACTTGGTCAGGAATCCTGGAGAGGGTCTGCGCTAGGCTGACCAAGAGAGGTAGACGCCCCAAGTACTGCATGGCAGAGCCAGAGTACCTAGCCCATTCCAGACACTCACCGTAGGGAGCACAGACTGGGAGGAAGGAGTCACAGCAGACACTGAGAGAGTGAGCCTAGCCTGAGGTAGTGCAACACTGGGTCACACCTAGATAAGGTACATGTGGTGGTGCATCTGAAGCTAATCTTTATTGTACTGGTGTGGAGGCTGCCCCGCAGAGTGGAGCCCCATGTACGATAACTGTTACGAGAGAGTGGAGGATCCGCGTGGGGCGGAGAACATGAAATGGCGGACAGAGGCTGATGGGGAGGGCACCCGTGGCGTGCAACCCACTGAAGAGCAGACTGTCGCCGAGTTATCATTGACCAATCTGCTCTGGAGCGGAGCGAAGGCCGTGGCTGCCCCGTTTTTATCCTGTCTGGGACAGCGAGGGGCCACCCTTGAAGAGTGTGAGGAAATTGTAATAATTGGGGGAGAACCCCGCGAGGAGAGCAAACAAATGGACTTTTTGGGCGTAAAAATCAACCAAAATGGCGGTTCCCGCTTGCTAGGGACACCGCATGGGACAGTCACAGAAAATGTGGCTGGTGCAGGACTTGCAAAAAGCTGGCCGGGAATGGCGCGAACAGCAGAGCCCCGCCCTGATGGGGGGCATGGCGCGAAAGCTATGGCTGCGCCTACATGGACAGTGACTCACTCAGCCCCTGTGCTGAGTCAACCGCTTAGTCTATGGGACCCTCCCCTGATTTCTACCAGGGGGAGTGACTTTCAACTATGGCCTGTGGGGATGCACCCACTGGGCCCAGGGACTGATATCCAGACGGCGCCACTACAAAAAGTAGTTCCGGCCGTGGAAGAGCCGTGCAAAAAGGATGGTTATCTTGTACAGAGGGTGGCTGCAAGGAGAAGGCGGGAACTGGCCGCGGGAAAAGACCCCCACCCTTGTGGGGAAATTGGCGCGAAAACGCTAACCGCGCCTACCAGGACTGAGAGAGGTGCGGCCTTAATTAAGGGGCATGATATTCCCCTGTGGGACCCGCCCATTATTGCAACCCCTGGGGGCGGGTTCCAGCTCTGTCAGAGAAGGGAGGAGCCGAAGCAGGGAGTGGCGGATCCAGCAACTTCCACCAGTCAGTTGCGAGGAACCACTGAGAAGGAGAGACCTGTACAGGAAGTGGCTCCTGTACAAAGAATAGCCTGCTCCTCCACTGTGGGCACGATGGTCTCCACCCAGCCCTACTCAGTACCCGGCAGGTTGCTAGTAGTGAGGGTGGCCAACACCGAGACGGTGGTCGGGCTCTGCCTACAATGTGGGCTGCCCGGAGGCACGGTCAACACGGCGGCACGTTGCCCTCATTGCGGGACTTTATACCTGTGGCCTATGCCCACATTTATTCCAATTCAGCCTGCTGACCCCCCGGTGGACATGGCAAGGCGCTCCGCCGAGTCCCCGGGCGCTCTATGGATCAACCGCGCGAGTCCAGGAGACAAGGGACTGGAGCCGGTCAAGTCGGCTGGGTCAGTGGCGATCGAGGCGGCTGAATCAACCCCCGCAATCGGGGAAAAGAGACTGTCACCCCGCCCGGAGACCCCTAAGTCAGGAAAAGGGGATTACTCAGACGAGGATCTCCGTGAGCTGGCGGTGGTAAAAGCGGAGCTGAAAAGGCAGACCGGAAGGGCGACACCCCGTGGGGTGAGTGGTGGCCTTGAGAACAGGGCGTCCCCCGCAGATCGGCGAGCCGACAGACGAAGTCCCACCATCCCAGGACCTGATCTAGGAGACGGGAGAGAGACGCCTATACCCCTGCGGACGGGTAAGCCAAGCAGCCCTATTACTTACCTGGTTACAGCGGACAGCGAAGCGCTGGAGGGGCCGCGCCAGGCCCAAAGCGCACGTGGAGGGACGGCATCACTTCCGGCAACGACGGTGGAGCAACCGGATGTCGTCATAGAGGAAGAGATCCCGCATGGGGGTCCCACGCAAGATGGTGACGTTTCCGGTTCCGGGGAGGACGTCACTTCCGGTGGCGATGACGGAACCCATGAAGAAAAAGCAGCGACGCTTCGGCGATCGGGGGAAGGTCCCCGATCACTTACAAGGCCCAGAAATTGGAGAGACGATCTCAGGACTGAGGAGGGTGAGACATCATCCTTGGACCAGTCTACGGACAGCCAGGAGCGGGTCGTAACCCCGTGGGGTCCCGTTCCGTGCCCCTATGCCCAAACCCCCGCCATAGTAAACACCCCTACCCCCATCCCACGGTCACCGGGTTCACCGCCTAGCCTGGAGTACGTGGACAATTCACAAGGGAGAGAGGGAAGACGGACTGGGGAAAGGCAGCACAGTGGCGCTACGGAGGGCGATTCAAGGGGAGGGGGAGAATTGGGAGTGGCAACTACAGCACCCCAACCCGTAGTAAAGGCCTCGGGGTCGTCTAGGTGGTCTGTACCGCGATCTGAGCGGTCATCAGGGGTATTTTCCATGGACGATGATAGGGAGTCAGGGAGGTTAAACAGATTCCGGGAGAACCGTTGGTGGGCCCCATTATTTGAAGGGTACTCGGCCTGGATGGACCGCACTTGGTTCCTCATCCGGAGAGAGGATGTAGTGGACTATTGGTGGGCTGTGGGAGAGTTTACCCCAGAACAGAGGGACAGAGAGCTGCAGGAGCGATGGCTGCAGATTGAGAATAGGGAAATAGAGCCTATGGGTCCTAGCATACTATCAGACCCCGTGGATCCTGATGAGCCCCTATCATGGGTGTTGCCTGGGAGGGCAGGTAAGGCTGACCTGACTAGAATTAGTAGGGCCGAGAGAACCATAATGGCTCGGTATAACGGGTTGGAGTACCCGTATGTCCCTGAGCCTCTCATGGATGAGATAGAGGACAACCGGGATAGGTGGCTTAGGGAGGCCATAGAAATGCACCTAGTGGGGAGAGGGAGTTCCGTGATAGGAAAGAAGGCCGAGGAACGGATAGAACATTTAATCCGCATATGGGCCATTGGGAGAAATATCTATAAACACAGAGTAACGTATAGACCAGAGAGGGGATTACCCAGGCATTTCTCAGTAACAGTTCTGGATATGGGGGGTAGAGAAGTAAAGAAACCAGACCCCTATCACTATTTTTAGGTGGTACTGTGCATCACGCGGGTCTGTGGCTGCTGGTCGGGGCGGGCTTGGCGGATGACTGTATTCATGTGTACTGCATTATGAGGAAATTTGTGTGATGTTAATTATGTTTTCCGTTACAGTGCTTCCTGGAAAGAGGTATACAAATTTAGGTCCCAGCGAGGACGATGGGATTCACCAGGGGGAGAATGTAGCGGTCATGTAAAATGCCTACAGTCATCTCTCCTGCTGGCAGCAAGGCCTGGTAAGTGTGGGCATGCCAGCAGTAATCATGGAGGTTTTCCCTCACACCCTGGTGGGGTGCCCTGTGTATGGATGGGACTGGTCACATGCTCTGACTCCATGGTTAGTGATGTCAGAGGTGTGTCAGCCTCAGAAGTTACATAAGGCACAGCACTGTGTCTAAAAGTGAGTTGCTGGAAGTTCTACCTGAAGTCTGAGTTGAGGAAGAAGTTCTGCTAGAGTGTTAGTTATGTTATAGTAACTCCATGGGAGACTGTGTCCAGGGACCTGGCACAGGGCAGTGATTCCTGCGGGAATAGTGAATCCCTGATTTAGGTGACATACCTATCAAAGGGGAGCACGGGCGAGATGATCGGCTAAATATACCCCATTGTGGAGGGCAGCTATGCCCACCGTGACAATAAAGATGGAGCTGATCAGAGAAACCCCTGTGTGTGAGAGTCCAATGATTACACAGGAGGTTGCACCACCGAGGAGTTCCTCGTCAGGATCATCCCCATGCGGACGCAGGGACCCTGGTGAGGTGGAGGCGCTGCACTGGAACTAGGTGAGACTCAGCACACTACCTCAGCTGCCTGTCTGGACGGGTCCTCCCCACACACCATCATGCGGGAGACTCAGGAGTCCTGTAGCCAACAGGTGCACCATCAGGCATATCTACACTGTAATGGGGTCCGGTTAGACCACAGGGGCCAATGTGAGATTGGGTGGGTCAGGCCGGGCCAGAAATACCGTTACAGATATATGAAAAAGTATCTGTTGTCATATGTAGTCCTCTTTTCTCCCCTCTCTGGGAAATGTGCTGCTACCAGTGCGTTCTGTCGCTGCTGTATCATACCTGGTTGATAAACAGGAGGCAGGAGATCTCCATCAAATCTAAGGCTGTCTCACACTTTAATCTGGTCTGTAACTGTTTCATACGCCCATAATATATATTATCTGTAACTGTGCACGCAATGTCTTGTATATAATGTGTACCCTGCTCATTTATGTAACTGTACTTGTAACCATGTATAATTTGTTTTACTCTGTGCCCAGGACATACTTGAAAACGAGAGGTAACTCTCAATGTATTACTTCCTGGTAAAATATTTTATAACTAAATAAATAAAAATAAATGATGGTATGGGGAGGACACCAGGACAGGCTCACGGTGGTTCTTTAGTGGTCAGCGCCTCCAGTCCAAGAGGATCCTGAGGCTTCAGGATGCACCTCATGGAAACTTCTTCTTTTATCACTAGTCATGCTCCAAGGACTACACCAGTTGTTGATATGACTGAGGTTTATTTAGTAATGAGGTACATGCACTGGATCACATATCAACGGTATCCTATCCCCTGGAGACTAGGCCTCAGTCACTTCTCTAGCATAAGAACTCTCTTCAGTGTCTGAACACTCTGGCATCTCTTCCAGAAGATCCTCACTCTCTGATGGCTATCCCAGACTCAACCCTCACTAACCCTTACTCTACTCTATAGGGAAGAACACCTCCTTCCCTGGGGTGTGGCTAGTAAGCCAATCACAGGCTAGCCATAAACTTTATTGAACATGTACAATGAACAATATAACATCCCCAGTATAGTCTACTGCTAACACTGCCCACACATGGAGGGGAGCGGCTCAGTGAGTAAAAGACACTGACTGGCACTGAGAGTTTGAAGCAGGGGAGCCTGGTTCAATTCCCGGTGTCGGCTCCTTGTGACCTTGGGCAAGTCACTTTATCTCCATGTGCCTCAGGCACCATAAACATAGATTGTAAGCTCCACGGGGCAGGGACCTGTGTCTGCAAAATGTCTCTGTAAAGCGCTACGTATAACTAGCAGCGCTATACAAAAACATGCTATTATTATTATTATTATTATTATTATTATATGAAAGGGGACTTACATTGTTAGGAGGCCAATAAATCAGTAGTCCCAGGAAACTGTGCTACATTATCCCTTTGGTCTTAAATGCCTTCCGACTGCGCAGGAGGTGTAACATCCACACCAGAGTTATACACATACATCAGGAGTTTAAAAAATATATGCTAAGGAACATACATTCCATGTAATATAGGATCTTGTAACTGGGACAACACAAACAGACTGGTTATATATTGTATATTGCACGTAAGATAGAGGAATCCAATTACTCATAGCGTAGTTACATATTGTATGTTACAGTTAACACAAGGGATCCTAATAGTGAGACATACAGTAGATATGACAAGAGTTACATACAACAAGGGATTCTGTAACTAGGACACATATATAGCACTTATATCATGGAGGATCATTGGCAACACATGTGCACATTATAAAGTTACACGTGTGATCCCCAAGATGTACAGACAGATACTGAAGTTGGAGTTTATTTTTGAAAATGTAATATTATGGGAGAGGTGCAGTTAGCGTAAAACACAATTCATGACACATCAGAAGCAATTAACATATTAACCTGGTTTATAGAATAATATACATAATTCTACCTGTGTTACAGTAACTATTACAAACAATATTGTCCTCTGTGTTACCCTCAATGATACCATATATGAATACGTGTCACTCTCAGTGTCACTGTGACTGTTACTGTCACTATTACTCATGGTGTTACTCTGTGATACGGTGGTAATGTGGGTAGTACTCTCTACCTTACCTGTAGGTAGGTCTCCAGTGCAGTCCACACATGCCATTGCTGCAGGTTGGCTCCATTTTGCAGGAATTGCAAGATTCGGAAATCCCTGTTTTTTGGCTGCAGTTCGGAGTGAGCTTGATCACGTGGGATCCCCAGCACCGTTTCATGCACATACACGGACCACAGGTTACACGTGGCCTCCGTGGTATGTGGGGGGAACTCCCAGCATTTCCTCTGCTCATTGTGTCCGAGCTCATGGATGAAACCCCACAGACCGACACGCTGCATGTGCTGCAAATCTGTCAGGTGACACACTGATTGCAAATGACACATGATGGGGTAACCAGCGTGCATCCAACCTGCAGAGAGAGAGCAAAGACTGAGCGCCCAAACTGCAGAGAGAGAGCAAAGACTGAGCGCCCAAACTGCAGAGAGTGCAAAGACTGAGCATCCAACCTGCAGAGAGAGAGCGCAAAGACTGAACATACAACCTGCAGAGAGAGAGCAAAGACTGAGCGTCCAAACTGCAGAGAGAGAGCAAAGACTGAGCATCCAACCTGCAGAGAGAGAGAGCAAAGACTGAGCATCCAACCTGCAGAGAGAGAGCAAAGACTGAGAATCCAACCTGCAGAGAGAGAGCAAAGACTGAGCATCCAAACTGCAGAGAGAGAGCAAAGACTGAGCATCCAACCTGCAGAGAGAGAGCAAAGACTGAGCGCCCAAACTGCAGAGAGAGAGCAAAGACTGAGCGCCCAAACTGCAGAGAGTGCAAAGACTGAGCATCCAACCTGCAGAGAGAGAGCGCAAAGACTGAACATACAACCTGTAGAGAGAGAGCAAAGACTGAGCGCCCAAACTGCAGAGAGAGAGCAAAGACTGAGCATCCAACCTGCAGAGAGAGAGCAAAGACTGAGCATCCAACCTGCAGACAGAGAGCAAAGACTGAGAATCCAACCTGCAGAGAGAGAGCAAAGACTGAGCGCCCAAACTGCAGAGAGAGAGCAAAGACTGAGCGCCCAAACTGCAGAGAGTGCAAAGACTGAGAATCCAACCTGCAGAGAGAGAGCAAAGACTGAACATCCAACCTGCAGAGAGAGAGAGCAAAGACTGAGCATCCAACCTACAGAGAGAGAGAGCAAAGACTGAGCATCCAACCTGCAGAGAGATAGCAAAGACTGAGCATCCAACCTGCAGAGAGAGAGCGCAAAGACTGAGCATCCAACCTGCAGAGAGAGAGAGAGCAAAGACTGAGCGCCCAAACTGCAGAGAGAGAGCAAAGACTGAGCGCCCAAACTGCAGAGAGAGAGCAAAGACTGAGCATCCAACCTGCAGAGAGAGAGCAAAGACTGAGCGCCCAAACTGCAGAGAGAGAGCAAAGACTGAGAATCCAACCTGCAGAGAGAGAGCAAAGACTGAGCATCCAACCTGCAGAGAGAGAGCAAAGACTGAGCATCCAACCTGCAGAGAGATAGCAAAGACTGAGCGCCCAAACTGCAGAGAGAGAGCAAAGACTGAGCGCCCAAACTGCAGAGAGAGAGCAAAGACTGAGCATCCAACCTGCAGAGAGAGAGAGCAAAGACTGAGCATCCAACCTGCAGAGAGAGAGCAAAGACTGAGCATCCAACCTGCAGAGAGAGAGAGCAAAGACTGAGCATCCAACCTACAGAGAGAGAGAGCAAAGACTGAGCATCCAACCTGCAGAGAGATAGCAAAGACTGAGCATCCAACCTGCAGAGAGAGAGCAAAGACTGAGCGCCCAAACTGCAGAGAGAGAGCAAAGACTGAGCATCCAACCTGCACAGAGAGAGCAAAGACTGAGCGCCCAACCTGCAGAGAGAGAGCAAAGACTGAGCATCCAACCTGCAGAGAGAGAGAGCAAAGACTGAGCATCCAACCTGCAGAGAGAGAGCAAAGACTGAGCATCCAACCTGCAGAGAGAGAGCAAAGACTGAGCGCCCAAACTGCAGAGAGAGAGAGCAAAGACTGAGCATCCAAACTGCAGAGAGAGAGCAAAGACTGAGAATCCAACCTGCAGAGAGATAGCAAAGACTGAGCATCCAACCTGCAGAGAGAGAGCAAAGACTGAGCATCCAACCTGCAGAGAGAGAGCAAAGACTGAGCGCCCAAACTGCAGAGAGAGAGCAAAGACTGAGCATCCAACCTGCAGAGAGAGAGCAAAGACTGAGCATCCAAACTGCAGAGAGAGAGCAAAGACTGAGCGCCCAACCTGCAGAGAGAGAGAGCAAAGACTGAGCGCCCAAACTGCAGAGAGAGAGCAAAGACTGAGCATCCAACCTGCAGAGAGAGAGCAAAGACTGAGCGCCCAAACTGCAGAGAGAGAGCAAAGACTGAGCGCCCAAACTGCAGAGAGAGAGAGCAAAGACTGAGCATCCAAACTGCAGAGAGAGAGCAAAGACTGAGCGCCCAAACTGCAGAGAGAGAGCAAAGACTGAGCATCCAACCTGCAGAGAGAGAGCAAAGACTGAGCATCCAACCTGCAGAGAGAGCAAAGACTGAGCATCCAACCTGCAGAGAGAGAGAGCAAAGACTGAGCGCCCAAACTGCAGAGAGAGAGCAAAGACTGAGCATCCAACCTGCAGAGAGAGAGAGCAAAGACTGAGCGCCCAAACTGCAGAGAGAGAGCAAAGACTGAGCGCCCAAACTGCAGAGAGAGAGCAAAGACTGAGCGCCCAACCTGCAGAGAGAGAGCAAAGACTGAGCGCCCAAACTGCAGAGAGAGAGCAAAGACTGAGCGCCCAAACTGCAGAGAGAGAGAGCAAAGACTGAGCGCCCAAACTGCAGAGAGAGAGCAAAGACTGAGAATCCAACCTGCAGAGAGAGTGCAAAGACTGAGCATCCAACCTGCAGAGAGAGAGCAAAGACTGAGAATCCAACCTGCAGAGAGAGAGCAAAGACTGAGCATCCAACCTGCAGAGAGAGAGCAAAGACTGAGAATCCAACCTGCAGAGAGAGAGCAAAGACTGAGAATCCAACCTGCAGAGAGAGAGCAAAGACTGAGCATCCAACCTGCAGAGAGAGAGCAAAGACTGAGCGCCCAAACTGCAGAGAGAGAGAGCAAAGACTGAGCATCCAACCTGCAGAGAGAGAGAGCAAAGACTGAACATACAACCTGCAGAGAGAGAGCAAAGACTGAGCATCCAACCTGCAGAGAGAGAGAGCAAAGACTGAGCATCCAACCTGCAGAGAGAGAGAGCAAAGACTGAGCATCCAACCTGCAGACAGAGAGCAAAGACTGAGCGCCCAAACTGCAGAGAGAGAGCAAAGACTGAGAATCCAACCTGCAGAGAGAGAGCAAAGACTGAGCGCCCAAACTGCAGAGAGAGAGAGGGCGCAAAGACTGAGCGCCCAAACTGCAGAGAGAGAGCAAAGACTGAGCGCCCAAACTGCAGAGAGAGAGCAAAGACTGAGCATCCAACCTGCAGAGAGAGAGCAAAGACTGAGCGCCCAAACTGCAGAGAGAGAGCAAAGACTGAGCATCCAACCTGCAGAGAGAGAGAGCAAAGACTGGGCGTCCAAACTGCAGAGAGAGAGCAAAGACTGAGCATCCAACCTGCAGAGAGAGAGCAAAGACTGAGCGCCCAAACTGCAGAGAGAGAGCAAAGACTGAGCATCCAATCTGCAGAGAGAGAGCAAAGACTGAGCGCCCAACCTGCAGAGAGAGAGCAAAGACTGAGCGCCCAAACTGCAGAGAGAGAGCAAAGACTGAGCATCCAACCTGCAGAGAGAGAGCAAAGACTGAGAATCCAACCTGCAGAGAGAGAGCAAAGACTGAGCGCCCAAACTGCAGAGAGAGCAAAGACTGAGCATCCAACCTGCAGAGAGAGAGAGAGAGAGAGCAAAGACTGAGCATCCAACCTGCAGAGAGAGAGCAAAGACTGAGCATCCAACCTGCAGAGAGATAGCAAAGACTGAGCATCCAACCTGCAGAGAGAGAGCAAAGACTGAGCATCCAACCTGCAGAGAGAGAGCAAAGACTGAGCATCCAGCCTGCAGAGAGAGAGCGGAAAGACTGAGCATCCAACCTGCAGAGAGAGAGCGCAAAGACTGAGCATCCAACCTGCAGAGAGAGAGAGAGCAAAGACTGAGCGCCCAAACTGCAGAGAGAGAGCAAAGACTGAGCATCCAACCTGCAGAGAGAGAGCAAAGACTGAGCATCCAACCTGCAGAGAGAGAGCAAAGACTGAGCATCCAACCTGCAGAGAGAGAGCAAAGACTGAGCATCCAACCTGCAGAGAGAGAGCAAAGACTGAGAATCCAACCTGCAGAGAGAGAGAGAGCAAAGACTGAGCGCCCAAACTGCAGAGAGAGAGCAAAGACTGAGCATCCAACCTGCAGAGAGAGAGCAAAGACTGAGCATCCAACCTGCAGAGAGATAGCAAAGACTGAGCATCCAACCTGCAGAGAGAGAGCAAAGACTGAGCATCCAACCTGCAGAGAGAGAGCGGAAAGACTGAGCATCCAACCTGCAGAGAGAGAGCGCAAAGACGGAGCATCCAACCTGCAGAGAGAGAGAGCAAAGACTGAGCGCCCAAACTGCAGAGAGAGAGCAAAGACTGAGCATCCAACCTGCAGAGAGAGAGAGCAAAGACTGAGCATCCAACCTGCAGAGAGAGAGCAAAGACTGAGCATCCAACCTGCAGAGAGAGAGCAAAGACTGAGCGCCCAAACTGCAGAGAGAGAGAGGGCGCAAAAACTGAGCGCCCAAACTGCAGAGAGCGCAGAGAGAGAGAGAGCGCAGAGAGAATGAGCGCAGAGAGAGAGCGCAGAGAGAGAGAGCGCAGAGAGAGAGAGCGCAGAGAGAGAGAGAGCGCAGAGAGAGAGAGCGCAGAGAGAGAGAGTGCAGAGAGAGAGCGCAGAGAGAGAGAGCAAAGACTGAGCATCCAACCTGCAGAGAGAGAGCAAAGACTGAGCGCCCAAACTGCAGAGAGAGAGCAAAGACTGAGCGCCCAAACTGCAGAGAGAGAACAAAGACTGAGCGCCCAAACTGCAGAGAGTGCAGAGAGAGAGCGCAGAGAGAGAGAGAGAGAGTGCAGAGAGAGAGAGAGAGCGCAGAGAGAGAGAGAGCGCAGAGAGAGAGAGAGCGCAGAGAGAGAGAGAGAGCGCAGAGAGAGAGAGCGCAGAGAGAGCGCAGAGAGAGAGAGAGCACAGAGAGAGCGCAGAGAGAGCGCAGAGAGAGAGAGCGCAGAGAGAGCGCAGAGAGAGCGAGAGAGAGAGAGAGAGCACAGAGAGAGCGCAGAGAGAGCGCAGAGAGAGCGCAGAGCAAGAGAGAGAGAGAGAGAGATCCAGAGCGAGAGAGCGAGAGAGAGAGAGCAAATACTGAGCATCCAACCTTCAGAGAGAGAGCGCAAAGACTGAGCATCCAACCTGCAGAGCACAAAGACTGAGCGCCCAAACTGCAGAGCACAAAGACTGAGTGCCCAACCTGCAGAGCACAAAGACTGAGCGCCTAAGATACAGAGAGCACAAAGACTGAGAGCCCAACATGGAGAGAGTGCAAAGGCTGATAGCCCAACCTGCAGAGAGACAGAGCGCAAAGACTGGGAGCCCAACCTGCAGAGAGTGCAAAGACTGAGCATTCAACATGCAGAGAGAGAGAGCAAAGACTGAGTTTATGGTAGGGCTATCTGCATCACAAAACTGGGATGAAGCCCAGCTAGCTGCCCTTAAATCTATGTAACTTGGCCATCTATGTAAGGCTTATTGCAACCAAATGTATTTAATATCTGGGGGAGAACAGGCAATGTATAATGCACCATGTATGTAAGAATGTATTCCAAAGCCCGTTATCCCCTGTTAATGCAATCCCCAAGTCTAGTTGAGCAAGCAATATGACGTAAAGTGTTTTGTGATCTATGTGTAATCACTGTGATGTAATTTGGGAGTCAGCCCTATAAAGTGTTAATTGGATTATGTGGCTGTATGTTCTCATTTCTAAGATACCAGACTTGTAATGTGATTTGCATGTGAGTTGCATTTCTTGGCGGGGACTCTGTTATTTAATCAGCTGAGGTTTCTGCAGATAAATGTGGATTGAGACAATGGTTGGGAGCGTGGAGGTGTTACAGACATTTGGTGAGTGAGAAAGAGTGAACAATCCGGGATGGGGATGGGTTCTTAGCACGCCCTCTGGCTGTTGTGGCACTAACTTAAGATGTGCTTAATCTGTGCTCTGATTGTCCAGTAGCCCCTCCCATGTAAGGGATAGCCACAGAGGACTATATAAGGGGTGCTGCTGATCAGAGAATCAGAGCTACCTTCAGAGAGACACTCTGGGAAGGAGTGTGGAGATTCCCTCAGAGAACCATCTGAGAGCTACCTTCAGAGAGAAACTGGGAAATAGTGTGGAGATCTGCCTTCAGAGAGCATCTGAGAGCAGAGAGGCTAACAGACTGAGAGACACTCTGGGAAGGAGTGTGGAGATTCCCTCAGAGGACCATCTGAGAGACAGAGAGACAGAGACATTCTGAAAAGGAATTTGATCTTTTACAGTGACCAGCTGGAGATACATGTCAGAGGCTCTGCTGTGTGATCAGCACTCTGATATCCTGGACGAGAAGCGGACAGGACAAGCCTTCTTGAAGCAGCCCCTGCACCTAGCGAGGCTAGAGTCTCCTCCCCAGGCCCCTGCACCTAGCGAGGCTAGAGTCTCCTCCCCAGGCCCCTGCACCTAGCGAGGCTAGAGTCTACTCCCCAGGACCCTACACCTAGCGAGGCTAGAGTCTCCTCCCCAGGCCCCTGCACCTAGCAAGGCTAGAGTCTCCTCCCCAGGCCCCTGCGCCTAGCAAGGCTAGAGACTCCTCCCCAGGCCCCTGCACCTAGCGAGGCTAGAGTCTGCTCCCCAGGCCCCTGCACATAGCGAGGCTAAAGTCTCCTCCCCAGGCCCCTGCACCTAGCGAGGCTAGAGTCTCCTCCCCAGGCCCCCAGTTGGTATTGTATCTTGTTTTGAGCATCTTTGTTTTGTCTGCTAGCTGCCAGAATAAACCCCATTTTATTCAACAACTTTGTCCCGTCTGGTGCTGGTTATCCCGGTGGTTTCGGTGCAAAAGTTCTGGTCTCCCGTGACAATCACCTAGCAACAGTATACATTTATACAGGGATACAGGGCAGTCTCTACTCGTATACTATAAAGCATTGAAGCACCTGCACTGCCATCCTTGGGTTCAGTGACCCTCTCTAAGGGTTACTAGGGTTTACACTGCTATCTATATTTAGGTGTCCTATTTTGGGGAGTTTTTTTCATAACTCACAACTCCCTAGGTGCGTTACAATACCGTGGGTATGATGCCGGTATGCCACTTAGTGGAGTGTTATCATAGGTAACACTTGCATTACTCACTATTATGTGTATCGGCATGTTGCAGTTTTTATTGCCACATTGCCATTATTTTTACTAGCAGTCTTATGGGTCAGTAGTGCTAGCTCCTCGCATTTATATACATGTCTTGAGCTAGCATATTTAATCAGGCACTACAGGTTATCACTAGTATAACAGATTATGTTTAGTAGTACCTTCATATAGGTATAGCCATTTAGTAAATCGCTAACATTATTACAGTTTGTGCTTACCTTAAGTGTTCTTAGTCCCAGGATTGGGTGGCTATATGTTACCTACTCATCTTTAGGGACAAGGGTTTTTCATTAGATAGCCCTTTATACCTGGACTAGCGTTTGGCAATTTATCCTTGGTAACAATTCAAACCCTTTTGTACCTTATGTCTCCTAGATATGTGGCTTACTGTAGTCAACCTTCTTGGTACCGTGGTTTATATCCATACACTGTAACAGGGATTATTTTCCTTAACCGGAGTCTACACACTCCTAGTGGTTCCACACAGATGCCATTGTTTTATCTTTATTTTAAAGCCCTTTGTTTTACCATTTGTTCCTAATAAAGCATACTTTTAATTGATCCATACATCATCCAAGTTTAGTGTGCGTGTGCTAACAAGTGGGGTTCGTTTTCTTCTCAAGTTTGTTGTTAGTTCATCCGCCCCAAAGCACCCACACGTTCTCATCACATCTAACACTGTCTAGCTGTAGCGGGGGGTCCTCCCCAGTTCTCACTATATCAGTACCTGTCACAGGCTGAGAGACGCCCACAAACCCTTACATCCCCATGTGTTGTCACATAGTTACATAGTAGATGAGGTTGAAAAAAGTCATAAATCCATCAAGTTCAACCTACAGTATGCTAAATTTAGACTTTATCCTGATCCAGAGGAAAACAGAAAGTGAATCCCTGCGCTTCTCCAGAGAAAACCAAACAAAAACCCCAGTGACATCACTGGATGATATATCTAATAACGGGGAAAATACATTCCTTCCTGACTCTAAGAATTGGCAATCGGATGAATCCCTGGATCAGCATCCTTCCCATGTTTACTTTTTTGGTATATCCCTGAATACCTTTCCTTTCATAGAGAGAGAGAAACAGAGGTCCAGATACATCAAGCTGCGGTCATCAAAAAATGTAGTATTATTGCTCAAAAAACGCATTGCACCGATAAAGATGAGGCATTTTTCATCAGATCCATATTAAAATAGACATAATTCAGCATTGCGGGGTATTATCATGCTATGTATCATGTATATAACCTGTAGGTCACGTTCTGATGTTTATTGGAACATGATTAACGGCAGAAATACTACAGTTTTGTATCACCTACTACAGACTGGCGTTAGACCTGTCTTTCCTATACTGTGTATATCGCCCATTATATACATAGGCAAGATAAGCTAAACCAACCTGAAATAGGGGTTAAAATATCACTTAAAATACATTACAGTAAATATTAACCCATTGGTAGCACAAGTGGTCAACAGATCATACTGTAGGTGTCAATAACTAGCAGGCTACAAAGGGTTTAATATCAACATAACACTACACTACCTACCCCCCTTGGCCACCTCAGTGGCTAGTAAAGCTCCGGGGTAGAGAGAGAAAGAGTGAGAGAGACCAACAGAGAGTGAGGGCACACACTGAGAATCCACCTGAAGATAGGAGAGAGATAGCATCAACCACTGAGAGAGAGTGAGAGAGAGAACACATGAGAGAGAGAGAGAGAGAGAGAGAGAGAGAATGAGAGAGAGAGAGAGAGAGAGAGAGAGAGAGTGACAGAGACAACACACGAGAGAGAGAGAGTGAGAGAGAGAACACACGAGAGAGTGAGAGAAAGAACACACGAGAGAGAGAGAGAACACACGAGAGAGAGAACACACGAGAGAGAACACACGAGAGAGAGAGAACATACGAGAGAGAGAGAGAGAGAACACACGAGAGAGAGAGAGAGAGAGAGAGAGAACACACGAGAGGGAAAGAGAGAAGACACGAGAGAGAGAGAGAGAGAGAGAAAGAGTGAGAGAGAACACACGAGAGAGAGAGCGAGAGAGAGAACACACGAGAGAGAGAGAGCGAGAGAGAGAACACACGAGAGAGAGAGAGAACACACGAGAGAGAGAGTGAGAGAGAGTGAGAGAGAACACACAAAAGAGAGAGAACACACGATAGAGAGAGAACACACGAGAGAGAGTGTGTGAGAGAGAGAACAAACGAGAGAGAGAGAGAGAGTGTGTGAGAGAGAGAACAAACGAGAGAGTGAGAGAGAGAACACACGAGAGAGAGAACACGAGAGAGAGAGAGAACACACTAAGCATCCACCATGCAACAGCAGAGAGAAAGAAAGTGCCACCGGATACAGATCACCTAAAGGCAGGATGCACTCACCAGCTGAGATCTGCACATCTGTCACGATCCTCTCCGGGCGTGGGAATTTTGGGGGGATCATGGCGAGCTCTGTGACTGCTATCATGATCTTGTCCCAGAGAGAGAGCAAATCATGGGGATCCTCCAGCGAGCGGATTGTGTCCGAGGGAACCGTCAGGATGATGTTCTCTGTGATCAGCTCCGCCCACGGAGACGGGAAATGTCGAATCGTTTCCAACCAGGATGTGAGGCACGTCTCACCTGCGGCACAAATCAGGGGCATTATACCCGGCAACAACGCACCAGGGGGGATTCTACCCGGCAACAAGGCACCAATGGGGATTCTACCTAGCAACAAGGCACCAATGGGGATTCTACCTGGCAACAAGGCACCAGGGGGGATTCTACCTGGCAACAAGGCACCAGGGGGGATTCTACCTGGCAACAAGGCACCAATGGGGATTCTACCTGGCAACAAGGCACCAGGGGGGATTCTACCTGGCAACAAGGCTCCAGGGGGGATTCTACCTGGCAACAGGGCACCAATGGGGATTCTACCTGGCAACAAGGCACCAGGGGGGATTCTACCTGGCAACAAGTCATCAAGGGGATTCTACCCGGCAACAACGCACCAGGGGGGATTCTACCCGGCAACAACGCACCAGGGGGGATTCTACCCGGCAACAACGCACCAATGGGGATTCTACCCGGCAAAAACGCACCAGGGGGGATTCTACCCGGCAACAAGGCACCAATGGGGACTCTACCTAGCAACAAGGCATCAGGGGGGATTCTCACCTGGCAACAAGGCACCAGGGGGGATTCTACCTGGCAACAAGGCATCAGGGGGGATTCCACCTGGCAACAAGGCACCAGGGTGGATTCTACCTGGCAACAAGGCACCAGGGGGGATTCTACCTGGCAAAAAGGCACCAGGGGGATTCTACCTGGCAACAAAGCACCAGGGGGGATTCTACCTGGCAAAAAGGCACCAGGGGAAATTCTACCTGGCATCAAGGCACCAGGGGGATTCTACCCACCAACAAGGCACCAGGGGGGATTCTACCCGGCAACAAGGCACCAGGGGGGATTCTACCCGGCAACAAGGCACCAGGGGGGGATTCTACCCAGCAACAAGGCACCAGGGGAGATTCTACCTGGCAACTAGGCACCAGGGGGGATTCTACCTGGCAACAAGGCACCAGGGGGGATTCTACCTGGTAACACGGCACCAGGGGGGATTCTACCTGGTAACAAGGCACCAGGGGGGATTCTACCTGGTAACAAGGCACCAGGGGTGATTTTACCTGGCAACAAGGCACCAGGAGACATTCTACCTGGCAACAAGGCCCCAGGGGGGATTCTACCTGGCAACAAGGCACCAGGGGGGATTCTACCTGGCAACAAGGCACCAGGGGGATTCTACCTGGCAACAAGGCACCAGGGGGGATTCTACGTGGTAACAAGGCACCAGGGGAGATTCTACTTGGCAACAAGGCACCAGGGTGGATTCTACCTGGCAACAAGGCACCAGGGGGGATTCTACCTGCCAACAAGGCACCAGGGGGGATTCTACCCAGCAACAAGGCACCAGGGGGGATTCTACCCAGCAACAAGGCACCAGGAGAGATTCTACCTGGCAACAAGGCACCAGGGGGGATTCTACCTGACAATGCACCAGGGGAATTCTACCCAGCAACAAGGCACCAGGGGGGATTCTACCTGGCAACAAGGCACCAGGGGGGATTCTACCTGGCAACAAGGCACCAGGTGGATTCTACCTGGCAACAAGGCACCAGGGGGGATTCTACCTGGTAACAGGGCACCAGGGGGGATTCTACCTGGTAACAAGGCCCCAGGGGTGATTCTACCTGGCAACAAGGCACCAGGAGACATTCTACCTGGCAACAAGGCCCCAGGGGGGATTCTACCTGGCAACAAGGCACCAGGGGGGATTCTACCTGGCAACAAGGCACCAGGGGGATTCTACCTGGCAACAAGGCACCAGGGGGGATTATACGTGGTAACAAGGCACCAGGGGAGATTCTACCTGGCAACAAGGCACCAGGGTGGATTCTACCTGGCAACAAGGCACCAGGAGAGATTCTACCTGGCAACAAGGCACCAGGGGGGATTCTACCCAGCAACAAGGTACCAGGAGAGATTCTACCTGGCAACAAGGCACCAGGGGGATTCTACCCAGCAACAAGGCACCAGGGGGGATTCTACCTGGCAACAAGGCACCAGGGGGGATTCTACCCAGCAACAAGGCACCAGGAGAGATTCTACCTGGCAACAAGGCACCAGGGGGGATTCTACCCAGCAACAAGGTACCAGGAGAGATTCTACCTGGCAACAAGGCACCAGGGGGATTCTACCCAGCAACAAGGCACCAGGGGGGATTCTACCTGGCAACAAGGCACCAGGGGGGATTCTACCTGGCAACAAGGCACCAGGGGAGATTCTACTTGGCAACAAGGCACCAGGGTGGATTCTACCCGGCAACAAGGCACCAGGGGGGATTCTACCCGCCAACAAGGCACCAGGGGGGATTCTACCCAGCAACAAGGCACCAGGGGGGATTCTACCCAGCAACAAGGCACCAGGAGAGATTCTACCTGGCAACAAGGCACCAGGGGGGATTCTACCTGGCAACAAGGCACCAGGGGGGATTCTACCTGGCAACAAGGCACCAGGGGGATTCTACCTGGCAACAAGGCACCAGGGGGGATTCTACGTGGTAACAAGGCACCAGGGGGATTCTACTTGGCAACAAGGCACCAGGGTGGATTCTACCTGGCAACAAGGCACCAGGGGGGATTCAACCCTCCAACAAGGCACCAGGGGGGATTCTACCCAGCAACAAGGCACCAGGAGAGATTCTACCTGGCAACAAGGCACCAGGGGGGATTCTACCTGACAATGCACCAGGGGAATTCTACCCAGCAACAAGGCACCAGGGGGGATTCTACCTGGCAACAAGGCACCAGGGGGGATTCTACCTGGCAACAAGGCACCAGGTGGATTCTACCTGGCAACAAGGCACCAGGGGGGATTCTACCTGGTAACAGGGCACCAGGGGGGATTCTACCTGGTAACAAGGCCCCAGGGGTGATTCTACCTGGCAACAAGGCACCAGGAGACATTCTACCTGGCAACAAGGCCCCAGGGGGGATTCTACCTGGCAACAAGGCACCAGGGGGGATTCTACCTGGCAACAAGGCACCAGGGGGATTCTACCTGGCAACTAGGCACCAGGGGGGATTATACGTGGTAACAAGGCACCAGGGGAGATTCTACCTAGCAACAAGGCACCAGGGTGGATTCTACCTGGCAACAAGGCACCAGAGGGGATTCTACCCTCCAACAAGACACCAGGGGGGATTCTACCTGGCAACAAGGCACCAGGGGGGATTCTACCCAGCAACAAGGCACCAGGAGAGATTCTACCTGGCAACAAGGCACCAGGGGGGATTCTACCTGACAATGCACCAGGGGAATTCTACCCAGCAACAAGGCACCAGGGGGGGATTCTACCTGGCAACAAGGCACCAGGGGGGATTCTACCTGGCAACAAGGCACCAGGTGGATTCTACCTGGCAACAAGGCACCAGGGGGGATTCTACCTGGTAACAGGGCACCAGGGGGGATTCTACCTGGTAACAAGGCCCCAGGGGTGATTCTACCTGGCAATAAGGCACCAGGAGACATTCTACCTGGCAACAAGGCCCCAGGGGGGATTCTACCTGGCAACAAGGCACCAGGGGGGATTCTACCTGGCAACAAGGCACCAGGGGGATTCTACCTGGCAACAAGGCACCAGGGGGGATTATACGTGGTAACAAGGCACCAGGGGAGATTCTACCTGGCAACAAGGCACCAGGGTGGATTCTACCTGGCAACAAGGCACCAGAGGGGATTCTACCCGCCAACAAGACACCAGGGGGGATTCTACCTGGCAACAAGGCACCAGGGGGGATTCTACCCAGCAACAAGGCACCAGGAGAGATTCTACCTGGCAACAAGGCACCAGGGGGGATTCTACCCATCATCAAGGTACCAGGAGAGATTCTACCTGGCAACAAGGCACCAGGGGGATTCTACCCAGCAACAAGGCACCAGGGGGGATTCTACCTGGCAACAAGGCACCAGGGGGGATTCTACCTGGCAACAAGGCACCAGGGGAGATTCTACTTGGCAACAAGGCACCAGGGTGGATTCTACCCGGCAACAAGGCACCAGGGGGGATTCTACCCGCCAACAAGGCACCAGGGGGGATTCTACCCAGCAACAAGGCACCAGGGGGGATTCTACCCAGCAACAAGGCACCAGGAGAGATTCTACCTGGCAACAAGGCACCAGGGGGGATTCTACCTGACAATGCACCAGGGGAATTCTACCCAGCAACAAGGCACCAGGGGGGATTCTACCTGGCAACAAGGCACCAGGTGGATTCTACCTGGCAACAAGGCACCAGGGGGGATTCTACCTGGTAACAGGGCACCAGGGGGGATTCTACCTGGTAACAAGGCACCAGGGGTGATTCTACCTGGCAACAAGGCATCAGGGGGGATTCCACCTGGCAACAAGGCACCAGGGGGGATTCTACCTGGCAAAAAGGCACCAGGGGGATTCTACCCGGCAACAAGGCACCAGGGGGGATTCTACCCGGCAACAAGGCACCAGGGGGGGATTCTACCTGGCAACAAGGCACCAGGGGGATTCTACCTGGCAACAAGGCACCAGGGGGGATTCTACGTGGTAAGAAGGCACCAGGGGAGATTCTACCTGGCAACAAGGCACCAGAGGGGATTCTACCCACCAACAAGACACCAGGGGGGATTCTACCTGGCAACAAGGCACCAGGGAGGATTCTACCCAGCAACAAGGCACCAGGAGAGATTCTACCTGGCAACAAGGCACCAGGGGGGATTCTACCTGACAAGGCACCAGGGGGATTCTACCCAGCAACAAGGCACCAGGGGGGATTCTACCTGGCAACAAGGCACCAGGGGGGATTCTACCTGGCAACAAGGCACAAGGGGGATTCTACCCAGCAACAAGGCACCAGGGGGGATTCTACCTGGTAACAAGGCACCAGGGGGGATTCTACCTGGTAACAAGGCACCAGGGGGGATTCTACCTGGCAACAAGGCACCAGGGGGGATTCTACCTGGCAAAACGGCATCAGTGGGGAAGGAACCAGCACCATCATGGTCTTCATAATCTGTGATTAATTTATCCTTTGCATGAAGACCATGAGAGTGTGTTTCCCTCTCCTCTCCTTGTATATAACAGGTAAGAGGGACCTGTACTCACCCTGTATATAAGAGATACGAGGGGTCCTGTACTCACCCTGTATATAAGAGATACGAGGGGTCCTGTACTCACCCTGTATATAATAGGTAAGAGGGACCTGTACTCACCCTATATATAAGAGATACGAGGGGTCCTGTACTCACCCTGTATATAACAGGTAAGAGAGTCCTGTACTCACCCTGTATATAAGAGATAGGAGGGGTCCTGTACTCACCCTGTATATAACAGGTAAGAGGGGTCCTGTTCTCCCCCTGTATATAAGAGGTAGGGGTCCTGTACTTACCCTGTCTGTAAGAGATACAAGGGGTCCTGTACTCACCCTGTATATAGGTGGGGCTTTGCTGCGCTCCGTACACTATCAGCGGGACGTTACCGAGCTGGCTCTCAGCTCTCACGATGATGTACAGGAGTCCGCCCCAGACACAGGAAACCAACGTTCTCTCCCCAAGAATACACCATCTGCGCACGACCACAGGAGCACGGCACAGCTGTTCTGCCGAGCTCAGGTTATCCGAGTGACAGCCCACCTGTACCTGTGATAATCACAGAGCGGGGGAGTCAGACTGATGCACAGCTCAGGTTATGTGAGTGACAGCCCACCTGTACCTGTGATAATCACAGAGCGGGGGAGTGTCATGGTAGCTAGTGATAGGTTATAATATACACAAAGTATCTGGGTTGAATTGAACATGACAGATATAATAAATATAGTTTATTCCTTAAAGAAGGAGAACACACAGGATGATACAAATAACAGACAAAATATAGCACTTACTTAGGGTTGGACAATGAAGCAATCAGGTACAGGATTGGCAATTCATTCAGCAATACAGGTTCAAATGAAGACATCACGGAGACAATGGGTATAGGGTTTACACTGGTTTATATGGGATTCCAGCCCTATACATTCACCGAGGGTGTCAGGCATTGGACATCAATTACCTCCACCCAATGACCCTTTGCCAGCTAACGTGGGAAGCATTGTTAGATCATGCCCCAAATTAGTTGACACATGCGCACATCTGGCCCTTGGGGTCTCATTTCTTTAGCCCCACACAAAAGTCGGGGCGCCTAAAAGTCTACCAGACTTGGATCTGGTCAGGAAATCCTTTGTCTGTGTAAGGAATCCGCTCCTCGGTTTACTGTTTGCCTTACCTTGCAGACAGGTGCGGTCCTGGAGCACTTCTCCTGATGTTTGCTGCAGCCTGGATTCACTCACCAAAGTAATACTGCCACACGCCCCTTCTGCCATTGGTTCACGGACCTTTAAGTATTGCCTTCCCACAATGCTCCCTGCCGAGCATAGTCCTTCCTGGATGTCTCTGTGTTCTGCCATAAGCCTTGTCTTGTCTGTCGCCTTGGTTCCTGAGACCGGCTGCTAGTGTCACGCAGCGGTCTGTTCCTGAGCTGAAGCGGAGTACTCTCCTTGTTGTCTTCAGCCCCCTGGTTCCTGTGACTGGCTGCTAGTCTCATGCAGCAGTCAGTTTCTGTTTCCTGTGCTGAAGCGCAGTACTCTCCTTGTTACTTCAGCTCCTTGTTTCCTGTGACCGGCTGCTATATTCACGCAGTGGTCTGTTCCTGTTTCCTGCACTGAAGCGGAGGTTTCCCTGTGTATCTTCAGCTTCCTGGTTCCTGGGGCCTACTCTTTCCCTAATCTAGAGAGGCCATGTCCTGGTTCCTGCGCTGAAATGGAGGATTCCCCAGCCCGCTCAGGACTCTTGCGCTGAAGCACTGGTTTACCAGTGCAGCTAGGCGGTGTGCTACTCTGGTCTGTCTACCACCTCCTGAGACCAGTACCATGGGCCATGGTCGCCGCACGCGCAGAAGCCACTCCCGCGCTCCTAAGCTGAAGCGGGGCTCTACTGACTACCTGTTGCCGAACTCCTGCTTGAACAACATTTACCCTGATATCTCCAGTCCTGACCCTGGCGTGTCCACCGACGATGCTGTCTTCTCCTATCCTGATCCTGCTACATACGACTACGAACTGGCGAGCACAGCCGTGACAGTCTGTAAGTGTGAATTACAGCACTTACAGACCACTCAGGCCCTGCGTTTCGCCGCCCTAATGTACACTACCGACACACTTTATTAAAGTGTGGCCGGTTCCGCAAGCTGGGAGATTTCCCGGCTTGCTAGTGGCCGCCCCTCGGCGTGCCGCGCGTCACTGACGCGCGGTCACGCGTCATCGGGAGCCTGTGCCCCCTGCACGCGCGTCCAGGGCTCCCCGAGGCAGCCCTGGTGTCCCGCAATGTGGGGGACGGCGGCAGGCGGTTCCGGGGGACCCGGCGGACCAGGCAGCGGGAGGGAGAGCGCCCCGATCGGAGGGCGCTCTTCCGCTGCTTCGGCGCGCGCCCGGCACCCTCCGGCGCGCGCTAGTTTACTGCTGCGGCCGAGAACGGGCAAATGCTCGAATAAACTCGGCCGCAGCAGTATACAATCAGAGTGGTTGAGCCTTTGATCAGGGGGTCTGTTGTAGACAATGGGTCGCCCCTCTGAGCATTAACATTAAGCAGAACCATTAACTTTCGCTGGCTTTTCTCCCCGCCTGGAAATACAGTGCATTCCTTAATATCTATATATATTAAAATAATCCATTTGGCTGGGCCAAGCAGGCCGAAACTTACCAGACCCTCATGCCAGAGGGGACTTTCCATGGTGGCCAAGTTTCAGCTCACTGCGACACACCAGACCGGAGTTACACAATTACAGTTTGAAAGCACTTTTGGAACACGAGGCTTTTTCCCGCCATGCAAGTCAATGACAGAAACCCAAACTTTGCAATTACCCTGACTCCGTTCTGTTGCCCCAAGAGGGTCAGTATTTGCCATGCAATCCTGCTGGAAATAGGACTACATGGTGACCGAATCTCAGCCCTCTAGGTTGAACAGAACCAGAGCTATGGGTTCTAGGTTTCTGCTCATCCCGACTTAGCCGTTTTTACTCACGGCTTTTAACTCCGCCATTAGAGTCTATAGTGCGACCCTTATAACGAGTGCAACCCTTTACCGGGGTCATTAACTCGCGGACCCGGTTGTGGTTGTGTGAGGGGATTCCTAGGGACTAGGGGCAAAAAGAATTTTATTCCTGGGTGCCCTAGAACCTAAGTTTTCCACGCCAATTGAATTTGAACTTGACCGGGGAGTGATCAAAGCTCTCTTCAAGACAATGTTTCCGCTCTTGCGGTCTGCGGTTTGGATGGCTGCCAACCCGTTCCTGGAGATCGGCTTCGAGGAATCCCCTTTAAAATGAATGGCTCCATTGTCTTACTGTAACGTACGTGCTTGCCACAAACTGGTACCGGACCGCGGGGCTGAGGTGGGGATGTATAAGCACCGACCTTAAGCCACAGAGTCAGGTCCGGAGTGCGGATTCCATAATCAGACATAGCCAGGTCAGGATTGGAGAAAGTAGGGTTAACGTTATCCAGGCAGGGGTCAAGGCAGACGGCACAGGAGCGGTGGTCGAGGAAACAAGCCAAGGTCATCAACAGGAAATCTTGGGTGAAGGTACTTCAGCATAGGAGGCTATAACCTTGAGAGAAGCCACTGCAGCGAAGATGCTTCAGCGAAGGTGCTGCAGTGCATCAGGAAAAGGCCAGGAGTAAACTCCACTTGGAGGAAGCAGGAACCAGAGGTGCAGACACGCCACAGGAAACGCTGGGGAAACCAGCGTAGCCGCTACAGCGCGGCGAAGGCGAAGTCTGCCAGGAACCAGGAAAGCAGCGCCGGGGCTGCTATGCAAGAAGGCCTTGGGATGCCGGGGACTGGAAGCAGGATACAAGGCACAAGGAGGCGTGGCAGGCCAAACAGAGAGTCTGTGACAAGCACAGTTACTTGCAACTTGGATTGCAAAGTCTATGTCCAGCAACTTCCTGAGGGCGGGGCAGGCACTAAATAGCACAGGAGGTCAATCAGGCCAGAGCTGCACAGGAGGCAGCAGGAGGCACAGGAGGCCAATCAGGCCAGAGCTGCACAGGAGGCAGCAGGAGGCACAGGAGGCAGGTGATTGCAGAAGCAGGGAATAGTTTGTCTGGAACCTGCAAAGCTCCAGATGGAAGGGATCCAGCCAAAGCCAGGAGTGGATTCCTGACACAATGGGGAACCGCCGCTCCTCCTCTCGGGCGCCACCTGCAGGTCTTCTATGATAACGGGCCCAAATCGCCGGAATCTCCATACGGTTACATGGGGCTGTAATGGCGACCTGTGGAGAGACTGTAAAATGGAGCCTGCAAGGCGGGAAAAGGGACAGAGGGCCATAAACACCAAATTAACATTAACCCTTTCCCTCCCACCTGGATCCCAGTGTAGGTGGTTGTTGCATACACTGCAAAGGTACAAACTCCAATAAGTGTACCAATGTACACATCTAGCAAATAAAACAGTTTGCCACGAGGCAGGGAAATAAAAATACATTAATACCCTCTACATGTGGGAATAGGATAACCAAGGGACGTACCTTTTGGTTGTGAAGCAGGGGAACATATGTATTGTAAGTACATTTCTGGTTAACCCCTCACTTCCCAGACGGTGGAAGGGGGTGCCTAATGGGGGTGACCGCTCTATTACACGCTTGGTACCCCTCCCCCGTCACACCTCCCCTGCTCAATGGGTGCCTTGTGGCCCAGCTGCCCACCCTGGCACTGGGACACTACTGGCATCCTTGCAGCACATAAGTCCTGAGGGGTTGGCCAGGCAAAATTGTCCTCCAGCATTGTCCATTACACTGTCCTGGCCACATTGGATGGTGAAGTCCAGATCCTGCTGAGCAGGGCTCCAACGTGGCCGCCGGGCATTCTCCTTTGCCCCCCTCTGCCCCCCACCCAGTGCCTGGTGAACCAAGACCACCGTGAAGGGGCACCTCTACAGACCAGGCTGCATGCTGCCCAGAGACTGGCATGTCTCTGTACCAGCGGGAGACAAGCTAACAAGCACAGACCGTCGCTTGTCCATCAAACCAGTCTGGGAAAGAGCTATGTCACTACCATGTAGGGACCCTACCTGCCCTGGCCCTGTGCCCACCCGTAGCTGCTCCGCTATACCTATGCCTCTCCTCCCTGGCTCTAGGGCAGTCCCCACCCCGAGTGGCATCACTTCTGGATTCCAGAAACCACCTGGGATGCTGACTACTACCCTCTCCTTTGCCTCCTGGGACAAGGCAATTCTCCAGTAACCTGTACTTTATGGATCCAAAAGGCCTCCCTTTTAGCCAAATTGTTCAGGCTATTCCGACCACTAGAACATGTATTGGAACATGTTCTATACCTTTAAAACTAAGAGTTTTAGGATCCGAATTATGGTGCATATTAAAATGAGTCAGACAGATGCTCAGCTCAGGTTATGTGAGTGACAACCCACCTGTACCTTTAATAATCACAGAGCGGGGGAGTCAGACTGACGCACAGCTCAGGTTATGTGACAACCCACCTGTACCTTTAATAATCACAGAGCGGGGGAGTCAGACTGACGCACAGCTCAGGTTATGTGAGTGACAGCCCACCTGTACCTGTGATAATCACAGAGCGGGGGACTCAAACTGACGCACAGCTCAGGTTATGTGAGTGACAGCCCACCTGTACCTGTGATAATCACAGAGCGGGGGAGTCAGACTGACGCACAGCTCAGGTTATGTGACAACCCACCTGTACCTTTAATAATCACAGAGCGGGGGAGTCAGACTGACGCACAGCTCAGGTTATGTGAGTGACAGCCCACCTGTACCTGTGATAATCACAGAGCGGGGGACTCAAACTGACGCACAGCTCAGGTTATGTGAGTGACAGCCCACCTGTACCTGTGATAATCACAGAGCGGGGGAGTCAGACTGACGCACAGCTCAGGTTATGTGACAGCCAACCTGTACCTTTAATAATCACAGAGCGGGGGAGTCAGACTGACGCACAGCTCAGGTTATGTGAGTGACAGCCCACCTGTACCTGTGATAATCACAGAGCGGGGGAGTCAGACTGATGCACAGCTCAGGTTATGTGAGTGACAGCCCACCTGTACCTGTGATAATCACAGAGCGGGGATCAGACTGACACACAGCTCAGGTTATGTGACAGCCCACCTGTACCTGTGATAATCACAGAGCGGGGGAGTCAGACTGACGCACAGCTCAGGTTATGTGACAGCCCACCTGTACCTGTGATAATCACAGAGCGGGGATCAGACTGACACACAGCTCAGGTTATGTGACAGCCCACCTGTACCTTTAATAATCACAGAGCGGGGGTCAGACTGACGCACAGCTCAGGTTATGTGAGTGACAGCCCACCTATACCTGTGATAATCACAGAGCGGGGGAGTCAGACTGATGAACAGCTCAGGTTATGTGAGTGACAGCCCACCTGTACCTGTGATAATTACAGAGCGGGGGAGTCAGACTGACGCACAGCTCAGGTTATGTGACAGCCCTCCTGTACCTGTGATAATCACAGAGCGGGGGAGTCAGACTGATGCACAGCTCAGGTTATGTGACAGCCCACCTGTACCTGTGATAATCACAGAGCGGGGGAGTCAGACTGACACACAGCTCAGGTTATGTGAGTGAAAGCCCACCTGTACCTGTGATAATCACTGAGCGGGGGTCAGACTGATGCACAGCTCAGGTTATGTGACAGCCAACCTGTACCTGTGATAATTACTGAGCGGGGGAGTCAGACTGATGCACAGCTCAGGTTATCTGAGTGAGTGCCCACCTGTACCTGTGATAATCACTGAGCCGGGGAGTCAGACTGATGCACAGCTCAGGTTATCTGAGTGACAGCCCACCTGTACCTGTGATAATCACAGAGCGGGGGAGTCAGACTGATGCACAGCTCAGGTTATGTGAGTGACAGCCCACCTGTACCTGTGATAATCACAGAGCGGGGGGTCAGACTGATGCACAGCTCAGGTTATGTGAGTGACAGCCCACCTGTACCTGTGATAATCACAGAGCGGGGGGTCAGACTGATGCACAGCTCAGGTTATGTGAGTGACAGCCCACCTGTACCTGTGATAATCACAGAGCGGGGGAGTCATACTGATGCACAGCTCAGGTTATGTGAGTGACAGCCCACCTGTACCTGTGATAATCACAGAGCGGGGGGTCAGACTGATGCACAGCTCAGGTTATGTGAGTGACAGCCCACCTGTACCTGTGATAATCACAGAGCGGGGGAGTCAGACTGATGCACAGCTCAGGTTATGTGACAGCCCCCCTGTACCTGTGATAATCACAGAGCGGGGATCAGACTGACACACAGCTCAGGTTATGTGAGTGACAGCCCACCTGTACCTGTGATAATCACAGAGCGGGGGAGTCAGACTGACACACAGCTCAGGTTATGTGACAGCCCACCTGTACCTGTGATAATCACAGAGCGGGGGAGTCAGACTGATGCACAGCTCAGGTTATGTGAGTGACTGCCCACCTGTACCTGTGATAATCACAGAACGGGGGAGTTAGACTGACACACAGCTCAGGTTATGTGAGTGACAGCCCACCTGTACCTGTGATAATCACAGAGCGGGGAAGTCAGACTGATGCACAGCTCAGGTTATGTGAGTGACAGCCCACCTGTACCTGTGATAATCACAGAGCGGGGGAGTCAGACTGATGCACAGCTCAGGTTATGTGAGTGACAGCCCACCTGTACCTGTGATAATCACAGAGCGGGGAGTCAGACTGACGCACAGCTCAGGTTATGTGAGTGACAGTCCACCTGTACCTGTGATAATCACAGAGCGGGGGAATCAGACTGACACACAGCTCAGGTTATGTGACAGCCCACCTGTACTTGTGATAATCACAGAGCGGGGGAGACAGACTGACGCACAGCTCAGGTTATGTGACAGCCCACCTGTACCTGTGATAATCACAGAGCGGGGGAGTCAGACTGACGCACAGCTCAGGTTATGTGACAGCCCACCTGTACCTGTGATAATCACAGAGCGGGGGAGTCAGACTGACACACAGCTCAGGTTATGTGAGTGACAGCCCACCTGTACCTGTGATAATCACAGAGCGGGGGGGTCAGACTGATGCACAGCTCAGGTTATGTGAGTGACAGCCCACATGTACCTGTGATAATCACAGAGCGGGGGAGTCAGACTGATGCACAGCTCAGGTTATGTGACAGCCCACCTGTACCTGTGATAATCACAGAGCGGGGGAGTCAGACTGACACACAGCTCAGGTTATGTGAGTGACAGCCCACCTGTACCTGTGATAATTACAGAGCGGGGGAGTCAGACTGACGCACAGCTCAGGTTATGTGACAGCCCTCCTGTACCTGTGATAATCACAGAGCGGGGGAGTCAGACTGACACACAGCTCAGGTTATGTGACAGCCCACCTGTACCTGTGATAATCACAGAGCGGGGGACTCAAACTGACGCACAGCTCAGGTTATGTGAGTGACAGCCCACCTGTACCTGTGATAATCACAGAGCGGGGGGGTCAGACTGACGCACAGCTCAGGTTATGTGACAGCCCACCTGTACCTTTAATAATCACAGAGCGGGGGAGTCAGACTGACGCACAGCTCAGGTTATGTGAGTGACAGCCCACCTGTACCTGTGATAATCACAGAGCGGGGGAGTCAGACTGATGCACAGCTCAGGTTATGTGAGTGACAGCCCACCTGTACCTGTGATAATCACAGAGCGGGGGTCAGACTGATGCACAGCTCAGGTTATGTGACAGCCCACCTGTACCTGTGATAATCACAGAGCGGGGGAGTCAGACTGATGCACAGCTCAGGTTATGTGAGTGACAGCCCACCTGTACCTGTGATAATCACAGAGCGGGGGAGTCAGACTGACGCACAGCTCAGGTTATGTGACAACCCACCTGTACCTTTAATAATCACAGAGCGGGGGAGTCAGACTGACGCACAGCTCAGGTTATGTGAGTGACAGCCCACCTGTACCTGTGATAATCACAGAGCGGGGGACTGAAACTGACGCACAGCTCAGGTTATGTGAGTGACAGCCCACCTGTACCTGTGATAATCACAGAGCGGGGGAGTCAGACTGACGCACAGCTCAGGTTATGTGACAGCCAACCTGTACCTTTAATAATCACAGAGCGGGGGAGTCAGACTGACGCACAGCTCAGGTTATGTGAGTGACAGCCCACCTGTACCTGTGATAATCACAGAGCGGGGGAGTCAGACTGATGCACAGCTCAGGTTATGTGAGTGACAGCCCACCTGTACCTGTGATAATCACAGAGCGGGGATCAGACTGACACACAGCTCAGGTTATGTGACAGCCCACCTGTACCTGTGATAATCACAGAGCGGGGGAGTCAGACTGACGCACAGCTCAGGTTATGTGACAGCCCACCTGTACCTGTGATAATCACAGAGCGGGGATCAGACTGACACACAGCTCAGGTTATGTGACAGCCCACCTGTACCTTTAATAATCACAGAGCGGGGGTCAGACTGACGCACAGCTCAGGTTATGTGAGTGACAGCCCACCTGTACCTGTGATAATCACAGAGCGGGGGAGTCAGACTGATGTACAGCTCAGGTTATGTGAGTGACAGCCCACCTGTACCTGTGATAATTACAGAGCGGGGGAGTCAGACTGATGCACAGCTCAGGTTATGTGACAGCCCTCCTGTACCTGTGATAATCACAGAGCGGGGGAGTCAGACTGATGCACAGCTCAGGTTATGTGACAGCCCACCTGTACCTGTGATAATCACAGAGCGGGGGAGTCAGACTGACACACAGCTCAGGTTATGTGAGTGAAAGCCCACCTGTACCTGTGATAATCACTGAGCGGGGGTCAGACTGATGCACAGCTCAGGTTATGTGACAGCCAACCTGTACCTGTGATAATTACTGAGCGGGGGAGTCAGACTGATGCACAGCTCAGGTTATCTGAGTGACAGCCCACCTGTACCTGTGATAATCACTGAGCCGGGGAGTCAGACTGATGCACAGCTCAGGTTATCTGAGTGACAGCCCACCTGTACCTGTGATAATCACAGAGCGGGGGAGTCAGACTGATGCACAGCTCAGGTTATGTGAGTGACAGCCCACCTGTACCTGTGATAATCACAGAGCGGGGGGTCAGACTGATGCACAGCTCAGGTTATGTGAGTGACAGCCCACCTGTACCTGTGATAATCACAGAGCGGGGGGTCAGACTGATGCACAGCTCAGGTTATGTGAGTGACAGCCCACCTGTACCTGTGATAATCACAGAGCGGGGGAGTCAGACTGATGCACAGCTCAGGTTATGTGAGTGACAGCCCACCTGTACCTGTGATAATCACAGAGCGGGGGGTCAGACTGATGCACAGCTCAGGTTATGTGAGTGACAGCCCACCTGTACCTGTGATAATCACAGAGCGGGGGAGTCAGACTGATGCACAGCTCAGGTTATGTGACAGCCCCCCTGTACCTGTGATAATCACAGAGCGGGGATCAGACTTACACACAGCTCAGGTTATGTGAGTGACAGCCCACCTGTACCTGTGATAATCACAGAGCGGGGGAGTCAGACTGACACACAGCTCAGGTTATGTGACAGCCCACCTGTACCTGTGATAATCACAGAGCGGGGGAGTCAGACTGATGCACTGCTCAGGTTATGTGAGTGACTGCCCACCTGTACCTGTGATAATCACAGAACGGGGGAGTTAGACTGACACACAGCTCAGGTTATGTGAGTGACAGCCCACCTGTACCTGTGATAATCACAGAGCGGGGAAGTCAGACTGATGCACAGCTCAGGTTATGTGAGTGACAGCCCACCTGTACCTGTGATAATCACAGAGCGGGGGAGTCAGACTGATGCACAGCTCAGGTTATGTGAGTGACAGCCCACCTGTACCTGTGATAATCACAGAGCGGGGGAGTCAGACTGACGCACAGCTCAGGTTATGTGAGTGACAGTCCACCTGTACCTGTGATAATCACAGAGCGGGGGAATCAGACTGACACACAGCTCAGGTTATGTGACAGCCCACCTGTACTTGTGATAATCACAGAGCGGGGGAGACAGACTGACGCACAGCTCAGGTTATGTGACAGCCCACCTGTACCTGTGATAATCACAGAGCGGGGGAGTCAGACTGACGCACAGCTCAGGTTATGTGACAGCCCACCTGTACCTGTGATAATCACAGAGCGGGGGAGTCAGACTGACACACAGCTCAGGTTATGTGAGTGACAGCCCACCTGTACCTGTGATAATCACAGAGCGGGGGGGTCAGACTGATGCACAGCTCAGGTTATGTGAGTGACAGCCCACATGTACCTGTGATAATCACAGAGCGGGGGAGTCAGACTGATGCACAGCTCAGGTTATGTGACAGCCCACCTGTACCTGTGATAATCACAGAGCGGGGGAGTCAGACTGACACACAGCTCAGGTTATGTGAGTGACAGCCCACCTGTACCTGTGATAATCACAGAGCGGGGGAGTCAGACTGACGCACAGCTCAGGTTATGTGAGTGACAGTCCACCTGTACCTGTGATAATCACAGAGCGGGGGAATCAGACTGACACACAGCTCAGGTTATGTGACAGCCCACCTGTACTTGTGATAATCACAGAGCGGGGGAGACAGACTGACGCACAGCTCAGGTTATGTGACAGCCCACCTGTACCTGTGATAATCACAGAGCGGGGGAGTCAGACTGACGCACAGCTCAGGTTATGTGACAGCCCACCTGTACCTGTGATAATCACAGAGCGGGGGAGTCAGACTGACACACAGCTCAGGTTATGTGAGTGACAGCCCACCTGTACCTGTGATAATCACAGAGCGGGGGGGTCAGACTGATGCACAGCTCAGGTTATGTGAGTGACAGCCCACATGTACCTGTGATAATCACAGAGCGGGGGAGTCAGACTGATGCACAGCTCAGGTTATGTGACAGCCCACCTGTACCTGTGATAATCACAGAGCGGGGGAGTCAGACTGACACACAGCTCAGGTTATGTGAGTGACAGCCCACCTGTACCTGTGATAATCACAGAGCGGAGTAGTCAGACTGACACACAGCTCAGGTTATGTGAGTGACAGCCCACCTGTACCTGTGATAATCACAGAGCGGGGGAGTCAGACTGACACACAGCTCAGGTTATGTGACAGCCCACCTGTACCTGTGATAATCACAGAGCGGGGGAGTCAGACTGATGCACAGCTCAGGTTATGTGAGTGACAGCCCACCTGTACCTGTGATAATCACAGAGCGGGGGAGTCAGACTGATGCACAGCGCAGGTTATGTGAGTGACAGCCCACCTGTACCTGTGATAATCACAGAGCGGGGGAGTCAGACTGATGCACAGCTCAGGTTATGTGAGTGACAGCCCACCTGTACCTGTGATAATCACAGAGCGGGGGGTCAGACTGACGCACAGCTCAGGTTATGTGACAGCCCACCTGTACCTGTGATAATCACAGAGCGGGGGAGTCAGACTGACGCACAGATCAGGTTATGTGACAGCCCACCTGTACCTGTGATAATCACAGAGCGGGGGAGTCAGACTGACGCACAGCTCAGGTTATGTGAGTGACAGCCCACCTGTACCTGTGATAATCACAGAGCGGGGGAGTGTCATGGTAGCTAGTGATAGGTTATAATATACACAAAATATCTGGGTTGAATTGAACATGACAGATATAATAAATATAGTTTATTCCTTAAAGAAGGAGAACACACAGGATGATACAAATAACAGACAAAATATAGCACTTACTTAGGGTTGGACAATGAAGCAATCAGGTACAGGATTGGCAATTCATTCAGCAATACAGGTTCAAATGAAGACATCACGGAGACAATGGGTATAGGGTTTACACTGGTTTATATGGGATTCCAGCCCTATACATTCACCGAGGGTGTCAGGCATTGGACATCAATTACCTCCACCCAATGACCCTTTGCCAGCTAACGTGGGAAGCATTGTTAGATCATGCCCCAAATTAGTTGACACATGCGCACATCTGGCCCTTGGGGTCTCATTTCTTTAGCCCCACACAAAAGTCGGGGCGCCTAAAAGTCTACCAGACTTGGATCTGGTCAGGAAATCCTTTGTCTGTGTAAGGAATCCGCTCCTCGGTTTACTGTTTGCCTTACCTTGCAGACAGGTGCGGTCCTGGAGCACTTCTCCTGATGTTTGCTGCAGCCTGGATTCACTCACCAAAGTAATACTGCCACACGCCCCTTCTGCCATTGGTTCACGGACCTTTAAGTATTGCCTTCCCACAATGCTCCCTGCCGAGCATAGTCCTTCCTGGATGTCTCTGTGTTCTGCCATAAGCCTTGTCTTGTCTGTCGCCTTGGTTCCTGAGACCGGCTGCTAGTGTCACGCAGCGGTCTGTTCCTGAGCTGAAGCGGAGTACTCTCCTTGTTGTCTTCAGCCCCCTGGTTCCTGTGACTGGCTGCTAGTCTCATGCAGCAGTCAGTTCCTGTTTCCTGTGCTGAAGCGGAGTACTCTGCTTGTTACTTCAGCTCCTTGTTTCCTGTGACCGGCTGCTATATTCACGCAGTGGTCTGTTCCTGTTTCCTGCACTGAAGCGGAGGTTTCCCTGTGTATCTTCAGCTTCCTGGTTCCTGGGGCCTACTCTTTCCCTAATCTAGAGAGGCCATGTCCTGGTTCCTGCGCTGAAATGGAGGATTCCCCAGCCCGCTCAGGACTCTTGCGCTGAAGCACTGGTTTACCAGTGCAGCTAGGCGGTATGCTACTCTGGTCTGTCTACCACCTCCTGAGACCAGTACCATGGGCCATGGTCGCCGCACGCGCAGAAGCCACTCCCGCGCTCCTAAGCTGAAGCGGGGCTCTACTGACTACCTGTTGCCGAACTCCTGCTTGAACAACATTTACCCTGATATCTCCAGTCCTGACCCTGGCGTGTCCACCGACGATGCTGTCTTCTCCTATCTTGATCCTGCTACATACGACTACGAACTGGCGAGCACAGCCGTGACATTCTGTAAGTGTGAATTACAGCACTTACAGACCACTCAGGCCCTGCGTTTCGCCGCCCTAATGTACACTACCGACACACTTTATTAAAGTGTGGCCGGTTCCGCAAGCCGGGAGATTTCCCGGCTTGCTAGTGGCCGCCCCTCGGCGTGCCGCGCGTCACCGACGCGCGGTCACGCGTCATCGGGAGCCTGCGCCCCCTGCACGCGCGTCCAGGGCTCCCCGAGGCAGCCCTGGTGTCCCGCAATGTGGGGGACGGCGGCAGGGGGTTCCGGGGGACCCAGCGGACCCGGCAGCGGGAGGGAGAGCGCCCCGATCGGAGGGCGCTCTTCCGCTGCTTCGGCGCGCGCCCGGCACCCTCCGGTGCGCGCCAGTTTACTGCTGCGGCTGAGAACGGGCAAATGCTCGAATAAACTCGGCCGCAGCAGTATACAATCAGAGTGGTTGAGCCTTTGATCAGGGGGTCTGTTGTAGACAATGGGTCGCCCCTCTGAGCATTAACATTAAGCAGAACCATTAACTTTCGCTGGCTTTTCTCCCCGCCTGGAAATACAGTGCATTCCTTAATATCTATATATATTAAAATAATCCATTTGGCTGGGCCAAGCAGGCCGAAACTTACCAGACCCTCATGCCAGAGGGGACTTTCCATGGTGGCCAAGTTTCAGCTCACTGCGACACACCAGATCGGAGTTACACAATTACAGTTTGAAAGCACTTTTGGAACACGAGGCTTTTTCCCGCCATGCAAGTCAATGACAGAAACCCAAACTTTGCAATTACCCTGACTCCGTTCTGTTGCCCCAAGAGGGTCAGTATTTTCCATGCAATCCTGCTGGAAATAGGACTACATGGTGACCGAATCTCAGCCCTCTAGGTTGAACAGAACCAGAGCTATGGGTTCTAGGTTTCTGCTCATCCCGACTTAGCCGTTTTTACTCACGGCTTTTAACTCCGCCATTAGAGTCTATAGTGCGACCCTTATAACGAGTGCAACCCTTTACCGGGGTCATTAACTCTCGGACCCGGTTGTGGTTGTGTGAGGGGATTCCTAGGGTCTAGGGGCAAAAAGAATTTTATTCCTGGGTGCCCTAGAACCTAAGTTTTCCACGCCAATTGAATTTGAACTTGACCGGGGAGTGATCAAAGCTCTCTTCAAGACAATGTTTCCGCTCTTGCGGTCTGCGGTTTGGATGGCTGCCAACCCGTTCCTGGAGATCGGCTTCGAGGAATCCCCATTGAAATGAATGGCTCCATTGACTTACTGTAACGTACGTGCTTGCCACAAACTGGTACCGGACCGCGGGGCTGAGGTGGGGATGTATAAGCACCGACCTTAAGCCACAGAGTCAGGTCCGGAGTGCGGATTCCATAATCAGACATAGCCAGGTCAGGATTGGAGAAAGTAGGGTTAACGTTATCCAGGCAGGGGTCAAGGCAGACGGCACAGGAGCGGTGGTCGAGGAAACAAGCCGAGGTCATCAACAGGAAATCTTGGGTGAAGGTACTTCAGCATAGGAGGCTATAACCTTGAGAGAAGCCACTGCAGCGAAGATGCTTCAGCGAAGGTGCTGCAGTGCATCAGGAAAAGGCCAGGAGTAAACTCCACTTGGAGGAAGCAGGAACCAGAGGTGCAGACACGCCACAGGAAACGCTGGGGAAACCAGCGTAGCCGCTACAGCGCGGCGAAGGCGAAGTCTGCCAGGAACCAGGAAAGCAGCGCCGAGGCTGCTATGCAAGAAGGCCTTGGGATGCCGGGGACTGGAAGCAGGATACAAGGCACAAGGAGGCGTGGCAGGCCAAACAGAGAGTCTGTGACAAGCACAGTTACTTGCAACTTGGATTGCAAAGTCTATGTCCAGCAACTTCCTGAGGGCGGGGCAGGCACTAAATAGCACAGGACGTCAATCAGGCCAGAGCTGCACAGGAGGCAGCAGGAGGCACAGGAGGCCAATCAGGCCAGAGCTGCACAGGAGGCAGCAGGAGGCACAGGAGGCAGGTGATTGCAGAAGCAGGGAATAGTTTGTCTGGAACCTGCAAAGCTCCAGATGGATGGGCTCCAGCCAAAGCCAGGAGTGGATTCCTGACACAATGGGGAACCGCCGCTCCTCCTCTCGGGCGCTACCTGCAGGTCTTCTATGATAACGGGCCCAAATCGCCGGAATCTCCATACGGTTACATGGGGCTGTAATGGCGACCTGTGGAGAGACTGTAAAATGGAGCCTGCAAGGCGGGAAAAGGGACAGAGGGCCATAAACACCAAATTAACATTAACCCTTTCCCTCCCACCTGGATCCCAGTGTAGGTGGTTGTTGCATACACTGCAAAGGTACAAACTCCAATAAGTGTACCAATGTACACATCTAGCAAATAAAACAGTTTGCCACGAGGCAGGGAAATAAAAATACATTAATACCCTCTACATGTGGGAATAGGATAACCAAGGGACGTACCTTTTGGTTGTGAAGCAGGGGAACATATGTATTGTAAGTACATTTCTGGTTAACCCCTCACTTCCCAGACGGTGGAAGGGGGTGCCTAATGGGGGTGACCGCTCTATTACACGCTTGGTACCCCTCCCCGTCACACCTCCCCTGCTCAATGGGTGCCTTGTGGCCCAGCTGCCCACCCTGGCACTGGGACACTACTGGCATCCTTGCAGCACATAAGTCCTGAGGGGTTGGCCAGGCAAAATTGTCCTCCAGCATTGTCCATTACACTGTCCTGGCCACATTGTATGGTGAAGTCCAGATCCTGCTGAGCAGGGCTCCAACGTGGCCGCCGGGCATTCTCCTTTGCCCCCCTCTGCCCCCCACCCAGTGCCTGGTGAACCAAGACCACCGTGAAGGGGCACCTCTACAGACCAGGCTGCATACTGCCCAGAGACTGGCATGTCTCTGTACCAGCGGGAGACAAGCTAACAAGCACAGACCGTCGCTTGTCCATCAAACCAGTCTGGGAAAGAGCTATGTCACTACCATGTAGGGACCCTACCTGCCCTGGCCCTGTGACCAACCGTAGCTGCTCCGCTATACCTATGCCTCTCCTCCCTTGCTCTAGGGCAGTCCCCACCCCGAGTGGCATCACTTCTGGATTCCAGAAATCACCTGGGATGCTGACTACTACCCTCTCCTTTGCCTCCTGGGACAAGGCAATTCTCCAGTAACCTGTACTTTATGGATCCAAAAGGCCTCCCTTTTAGCCAAATTGTTCAGGCTATTCCCACCACTCTAATGTATGGGAACATGTTCTATACCTTTAAAACTAAGAGTTTTAGGATCCGAATTATGGTGCATATTAAAATGAGTCAGACAGATGCTCAGCTCAGGTTATCCGAGTGACAACCCACCTGTACCTTTAATAATCACAGAGCGGGGGAGTCAGACTGACGCACAGCTCAGGTTATGTGACAGCCCACCTGTACCTGTGATAATCACAGAGCGGGGGAGTCAGACTGATGCACAGCGCAGGTTATCCGAGTGACAGCCCACCTGTACCTGTGATAATCACAGAGCGGGGGAGTCAGACTGACGGACAGCTCAGGTTATGTGAGTGACAGCCCACCTGTACCTTTAATAATCACAGAGCGGGGGAGTCAGACTGACGCACAGCTCAGGTTATGTGAGTGACAGCCCACCTGTACCTGTGATAATCACAGAGCGGGGGAGTCAGACTGATGCACAGCTCAGGTTATGTGAGTGACAGCCCACCTGTACCTGTGATAATCACAGAGCGGGGGTCAGACTGATGCACAGCTCAGGTTATGTGACAGCCCACCTGTACCTGTGATAATCACAGAGCGGGGGAGTCAGACTGATGCACAGCTCAGGTTATGTGAGTGACAGCCCACCTGTACCTGTGATAATCACAGAGCGGGGGAGTCAGACTGATGCACAGCTCAGGTTATGTGACAGCCCACCTGTACCTGTGATAATCACAGAGCGGGGGAGTCAGACTGATGTACAGCTCCAGTTATGTGAGTGACAGCCCACCTGTACCTGTGATAATCACAGAGCGGGGGAGTCAGACTGATGCACAGCTCAGGTTATGTGAGTGACAGCCCACCTGTACCTGTGATAATCCCAGAGCGGGGGAGTCAGACTGATGCACAGCTCAGGTTATGTGACAGCCCACCTGTACCTGTGATAATCACAGAGCGGGGATCAGACTGACACACAGCTCAGGTTATGTGACAGCCCACCTGTACCTGTGATAATCACAGAGCGGGGGAGTCAGACTGACGCACAGCTCAGGTTATGTGACAGCCCACCTGTACCTGTGATAATCACAGAGCGGGGATCAGACTGACACACAGCTCAGGTTATGTGACAGCCCACCTGTACCTTTAATAATCACAGAGCGGGGGTCAGACTGACGCACAGCTCAGGTTATGTGAGTGACAGCCCACCTGTACCTGTGATAATCACAGAGCGGGGGAGTCAGACTGATGTACAGCTCAGGTTATGTGAGTGACAGCCCACCTGTACCTGTGATAATCACAGAGCGTGGGAGTCAGACTGACGCACAGCTCAGGTTATGTGACAGCCACCCTGTACCTGTGATAATCACAGAGCGGGGGAGTCAGACTGATGCACAGCTCAGGTTATGTGACAGCCCACCTGTACCTTTGATAATCACAGAGCGGGGGAGTCAGACTGACACACAGCTCAGGTTATGTGAGTGACAGCCCACCTGTACCTGTGATAATCACTGAGCGGGGGTCAGACTGATGCACAGCTCAGGTTATGTGACAGCCAACCTGTACCTGTGATAATTACTGAGCGGGGGAGTCAGACTGATGCACAGCTCAGGTTATCTGAGTGACAGCCCACCTGTACCTGTGATAATCACTGAGCCGGGGAGTCAGACTGATGCACAGCTCAGGTTATCTGAGTGACAGCCCACCTGTACCTGTGATAATCACAGAGCGGGGGAGTCAGACTGATGCACAGCTCAGGATATGTGAGTGACAGCCCACCTGTACCTGTGATAATCACAGAGCGGGGGGTCAGACTGATGCACAGCTCAGGTTATGTAAGTGACAGCCCACCTGTACCTGTGATAATCACAGAGCGGGGGGTCAGACTGATGCACAGCTCAGGTTATGTGAGTGACAGCCCACCTGTACCTGTGATAATCACAGAGCGGGGGAGTCAGACTGATGCACAGCTCAGGTTATGTGAGTGACAGCCCACCTGTACCTGTGATAATCACAGAGCGGGGGGTCAGACTGATGCACAGCTCAGGTTATGTGAGTGACAGCCCACCTGTACCTGTGATAATCACAGAGCGGGGGAGTCAGACTGATGCACAGCTCAGGTTATGTGACAGCCCCCCTATACCTGTGATAATCACAGAGCGGGGATCAGACTGACACACAGCTCAGGTTATGTGAGTGACAGCCCACCTGTACCTGTGATAATCACAGAGCGGGGGAGTCAGACTGACACACAGCTCAGGTTATGTGACAGCCCACCTGTACCTGTGATAATCAAAGAGCGGGGGAGTCAGACTGATGCACAGCTCAGGTTATGTGAGTGACAGCCCACCTGTACCTGTGATAATCACAGAGCGGGGGAGTTAGACTGACACACAGCTCAGGTTATGTGAGTGACAGCCCACCTGTACCTGTGATAATCACAGAGCGGGTGAGTCAGACTGATGCACAGCTCAGGTTATGTGACAGCCCACCTGTACCTTTAATAATCACAGAGCGGGGGTCAGACTGACGCACAGCTCAGGTTATGTGAGTGACAGCCCACCTGTACCTGTGATAATCACAGAGCGGGGGAGTCAGACTGATGTACAGCTCAGGTTATGTGAGTGACAGCCCACCTGTACCTGTGATAATCACAGAGCGTGGGAGTCAGACTGACGCACAGCTCAGGTTATGTGACAGCCACCCTGTACCTGTGATAATCACAGAGCGGGGGAGTCAGACTGATGCACAGCTCAGGTTATGTGACAGCCCACCTGTACCTTTGATAATCACAGAGCGGGGGAGTCAGACTGACACACAGCTCAGGTTATGTGAGTGACAGCCCACCTGTACCTGTGATAATCACTGAGCGGGGGTCAGACTGATGCACAGCTCAGGTTATCTGAGTGACAGCCCACCTGTACCTGTGATAATCACTGAGCCGGGGAGTCAGACTGATGCACAGCTCAGGTTATCTGAGTGACAGCCCACCTGTACCTGTGATAATCACAGAGCGGGGGAGTCAGACTGATGCACAGCTCAGGATATGTGAGTGACAGCCCACCTGTACCTGTGATAATCACAGAGCGGGGGGTCAGACTGATGCACAGCTCAGGTTATGTAAGTGACAGCCCACCTGTACCTGTGATAATCACAGAGCGGGGGGTCAGACTGATGCACAGCTCAGGTTATGTGAGTGACAGCCCACCTGTACCTGTGATAATCACAGAGCGGGGGAGTCAGACTGATGCACAGCTCAGGTTATGTGAGTGACAGCCCACCTGTACCTGTGATAATCACAGAGCGGGGGGTCAGACTGATGCACAGCTCAGGTTATGTGAGTGACAGCCCACCTGTACCTGTGATAATCACAGAGCGGGGGAGTCAGACTGATGCACAGCTCAGGTTATGTGACAGCCCCCCTATACCTGTGATAATCACAGAGCGGGGATCAGACTGACACACAGCTCAGGTTATGTGAGTGACAGCCCACCTGTACCTGTGATAATCACAGAGCGGGGGAGTCAGACTGACACACAGCTCAGGTTATGTGACAGCCCACCTGTACCTGTGATAATCAAAGAGCAGGGGAGTCAGACTGATGCACAGCTCAGGTTATGTGAGTGACAGCCCACCTGTACCTGTGATAATCACAGAGCGGGGGAGTTAGACTGACACACAGCTCAGGTTATGTGAGTGACAGCCCACCTGTACCTGTGATAATCACAGAGCGGGGGAGTCAGACTGATGCACAGCTCAGGTTATGTGACAGCCCACCTGTACCTGTGATAATCACAGAGCGGGGGAGTCAGACTGACACACAGCTCAGGTTATGTGAGTGACAGCCCACATGTACCTGTGATAATCACAGAGCAGGGGAGTCAGACTGATGCACAGCTCAGGTTACTGTATGTGACAGCCCACCTGTACCTGTGATAATCACAGAGCGGGGGAGTCAGACTGACGCACAGCTCAGGTTATGTGAGTGACAGTCCACCTGTACCTGTGATAATCACAGAGCGGGGGAGTCAGACTGACACACAGCTCAGGTTATGTGACAGCCCACCTGTACCTGTGATAATCACAGAGCGGGGGAGACAGACTGACGCACAGCTCAGGTTATGTGACAGCCCACCTGTACCTGTGATAATCACAGAGCGGGGGAGTCAGACTGACGCACAGCTCAGGTTATGTGAGTGACAGCCCACCTGTACCTGTGATAATCACAGAGCGGGGGAGTCAGACTGATGCACAGCTCAGGTTATGTGACAGCCCACCTGTACCTGTGATAATCACAGAGCGGGGGAGTCAGACTGACACACAGCTCAGGTTATGTGAGTGACAGCCCACCTGTACCTGTGATAATCACAGAGCGGGGGAGTCAGACTGACACACAGCTCAGGTTATGTGACAGCCCACCTGTACCTGTGATAATCACAGAGCGGGGGAGTCAGACTGACACACAGCTCAGGTTATGTGACAGCCCACCTGTACCTGTGATAATCACAGAGCGGGGAAGTCAGACTGATGCACAGCTCAGGTTATGTGAGTGACAGCCCACCTGTACCTGTGATAATCACAGAGCGGGGGAGTCAGACTGATGCACAGCGCAGGTTATGTGAGTGACAGCCCACCTGTACCTGTGATAATCACAGAGCGGGGGAGTTAGACTGATGCACAGCTCAGGTTATGTGAGTGACAGCCCACCTGTACCTGTGATAATCACAGAGCGGGGGGTCAGACTGACGCACAGCTCAGGTTATGTGACAGCCCACCTGTACCTGTGATAATCACAGAGCGGGGGAGTCAGACTGATGCACAGCTCAGGTTATGTGAGTGACAGCCCACCTGTACCTGTGATAATCACAGAGCGGGGGTCAGACTGAAGCACAGCTCAGGTTATGTGACAGCCCACCTGTACCTGTGATAATCACAGAGCGGGGGAGTCAGACTGATGCACAGCTCAGGTTATGTGAGTGACAGCCCACCTGTACCTGTGATAATCACAGAGCGGGGGAGTCAGACTGACACACAACTCAGGTTATGTGAGTGACAGCCCACCTGTACCTGTGATAATCACAGAGCGGGGGAGTCAGACTGATGCACAGATCAGGTTATGTGACAGCCCACCTGTACCTGTGGTAATCACAGAGCGGGGAGTCAGACTGATGCACAGCTCAGGTTATGGGAGTGACAGCCCACCTGTACCTGTGATAATCACAGAGCGGGGGAGTCAGACTGACGCACAGATCAGGTTATGTGACAGCCCACCTGTACCTGTGATAATCACAGAGCGGGGGAGTCAGACTGACACACAGCTCAGGTTATGTGAGTGACAGCCCACCTGTACCTGTGATAATCACAGAGCGGGGGAGTCAGACTGACACACAGCTCAGGTTATGTGACAGCCCACCTGTACCTGTGATAATCACAGAGCGGGGGAGTCATACTGATGCACAGCTCAGGTTATCCGAGTGACAGCCCACCTGTACCTGTGATAATCACTGAGCCGGGGAGTCAGACTGATGCACAGCTCAGGTTATGTGAGTGACAGCCCACCTGTACCTGTGATAATCACAGAGCGGGGGAGTCAGACTGATGCACAGCTCAGGTTATGTGACAGCCCACCTGTACCTGTGATAATCACTGAGCGGGGGAGTCAGACTGATGCACAGATCAGGGGAGGAGCTCAGCACCAGAGGAACAACATATGGGAGTCCAGGGCGCAGACCAGAAAGCAATTAATCCTAAACTCACCTCAGTTCTATGCCCTGAATCTCACCAAGCCGTTGTACCACTCTCAAACCATAAATATGGTCATAAAGTGTGATCACTGATTCCATGCAGGTCGTGATACCTTTTAGAGAACGGCTCTAAACTTCTACATACTGTAGACAAAATTATACTGTACATAGCATTTGAAACATCATATGTTTCTTCTTATTTGTGTACTCTAAAAGAATAGTCACATATGTCTATACAAATAAGCCATACACTGCACCCTTTACTGTATTATACTCCCAATGCCATCATTTATATCAAACCAAATGGGATCCAAATACACTAACAACATAAATGTATAGAACTATCATGCACCCGATAACCGAATCCGAAGACCAGCACAACCCTAAATCCCATAACCAATAGTCCTAATAACAGACTCCTTCATACCATTTTACAAGTCCTGGGGCTGTACTGCCCCCTCCCACCCTCTGTGTCCTACCAGCAAAGACAAGTTACTGTGTTTCCATCAGCAGGCCCCCAAACCTGTCTCATTCCTCTGTCACCTATTGTGACTGTCTCACTGTGTGTATCACTTTTACCGTGCTACAAATTTTACAAAGAGCAGGAACATTGTGAGCAGGACACGTTGACATAGAGAGCAGGACACGTTGACAAAGAGCAGGACACGTTGACAAAGAGAGCAGGACACGTTGACAAAGAGCAGGACACGTTGACAAAGAGAGCAGGACACGTTGACAAAGAGCAGGACACGTTGACAAAGAGAGCAGGACACGTTGACAAAGAGAGCAGGACACGTTGACAAAGAGAGCAGGACACGTTGACAAAGAGAGCAGGACACGTTGACAAAGAGAGCAGGACACGTTGACAAAGAGCAGGACACGTTGACAAAGAGAGCAGGACACGTTGACAAAGAGAGCAGGACACGTTGACAAAGAGAGCAGGACACGTTGACAAAGAGAGCAGGACACGTTGACAAAGAGAGCAGGACACGTTGACAAAGAGAGCAGGACACGTTGACAAAGAGAGCAGGACATGTTGACAAAGAGAGCAGGACACGTTGACAAAGAGAGAAGGACACAGTGACAAAGGAAGCAAGGCGCGTTGCAAAGGGAGCAGGACACAGTAACAAAGGGAGCGGGACACGGTGACAAAGGGAGCGGGACAGTGACAAAGGGAGCAGGACACGGTGACAAAGGGAGCGGGACACGGTGACAAAGGGAGCGGGACACGGTGACAAAGGGAGCGGGACACGGTGACAAAGAGAGCAGGACACAGTGACAAAAGGCCCAGGAATATTGGAACACAGAGCAGGTCATGTGGAGCAGGGACCAGGGGAGCAATAACATGGGGAGAAGATATATGTGGAGCTGGATGCGAGGAGCAGGGACCAGGGGACATGAAGACTGGTTCCTGGAGATACCTGCAGATCTTTCCCCACAGCCCAGGCTGGGAACACGAGAGTTGCTGTCCGCCCGGGTGGAAGGTAAAGTCCGGTGCTTCTCCACGCCTCCCCACCTTGGATAAGATGCCAGAGTCAGTAACATATGTTCTACAATATATAGGTGTCATGGTAACTGTGACAGAGTCTGAACCCCTGTCTAAAAGGGCTCCAAAGCCTGTATCTGGCTGATGAGTCCAGCAGGGAGCTGGTTAATTGCAGCTGAAGACAATTAGCCGGTCTCCAACTGTCTCATCAGCCAGATAGAAAAGCCTCCTGCTTACACTGCAGGGGATCTCGCTAGCACAGGGGAGGTGGGTGCTGATCAGAGAGGGATCCCAGGGAACCAGCCCCTGTATTCCAGGACACAGCAGTCCCTGGAACCCATCAGAGTCCCCCCCCCCCACCCACCCTTCCCCTCCCATAAAGACACCAACCCAGATCCAGAGACTGCCATAAAGAGCCCCTGATATCAGGTAGTTCTTTGAACTTTGGGTCAGAGGCTGGTAAGAGGCCTTTCCTTCCAGCCCTGCAGATCAGGACTGGGACAGTGAGTTAGGCCTTACACAGGGATAGGTGGGTAAGAGGCCTATCTTCCCCTGCCCTGAAGATCAGGACTGAGGCAGTGAGTTAGGCCTTACACAGGGATAGGTGGGTAAGAGGCCTATCTTCCCCTGCCCTGCAGATCAGGACTGGGACAGTGAGTTAGGCCTTACACAGGGATAGGTGGGTAAGAGGCCTATCTTCCCCTGCCCTGCAGATCAGGACTGGGACAGTGAGTTAGGCCTTACAAAGGGATAAGCTTTTGAAGTGAAACTTCTTATAGTAGCTGGCACTGGCAGTTACAAAAATCTCATAGGAACAAAAAAGTCTGCATAGGGACTAAAATTGAAACGGAAGTGAGGGACTGCATATGTGCAGTAGCGGAAGTGACGTCATTGTAGTTTGTTGGCTGCATTTCGAGTGAGGGATTTCACTATATGATACATATCGAACAGAAAACAGAAAAAAGTGTGCTATAGTGCCATTCGGTGGGGAGAACCAACAAGTTGTTTTTTACTTGTTGGTCCTCCCCACCGGATGGCGCTATAGCGACAACTCGGATCGTCTACCAAGGTCTCCAGATTACTGGAAGATCTCGCGAGACTGTCATAGCGTTCCGCTCGCATCATTTCCAGTTTCGGACGGTATCAATCAGGTACTCTTTCTATTTAAACACACGCTTATGCCAGAATGGGTTATACTCTTTGACAAAGGGCCACGGCCTGAAACGCATCAGAGTGAACAGCTCTGCTCCTTTTTTTGTGATGTCTCTAGTCACCCAATAAATTGGATTTTTTATTATCAACGGTGTGCCGCTTCTACATGCGTCTAACCCTGCCCGCAGTGCTCCGCTTGTTCCTCACATGAGGTTACCTCTTCCTGTTATCATTCACCATAGCTGGATGCACGCCTGGATGAGCTTCTACCTGCTATTACTGGATTTAGGCTCCGCTGAATCTCTACTTAAACAGTGAGTAATCCATGGATTTCAATTAGATCTTTTAGTACCAGATATCCTGTAACGCTAAGTAGTTTCATTTAAGTGTGGTGGCGAACAGGGGTGCACTTTTACCTTCGGGCTGTTGTGCCCCCCAAGTAACCCGTAAATCCCACTTTTAGTAGCCTACCTAGTTTTCAGCCCCTGAGGAAGTAGAGTGACATCTACGAAACGCGTAGGGCTAGTGGCATTGCCACTGTTGGACTGGCTTTGGACGTTTATGGTCATTTGACATTGGAGCCCAGCTTTCCCTTCAGCCTGCCAGCTGTCCCTTTAAGGCCACGGGTACTATCGCGCGCGGGCGCGCAGAGACTTCCCGTTGCTCCGGAGGAGGAAGTGACGCGTGTGTCTACACGCGGTGCAGAGCTGTGGACCCCACACACCAGCCACCACGGCCGAAGCTGTTCCGGCTACCATCGCAGGGACGGTCTGGATCTCAAGCCGCAACGGAGCAGAGACATCACCCGGCAGGGAGACCATCTGTAATTAGGACTTGTTCCTACCAATGCGAGTTTAAGCCTTGCTGTCTGTAAGTAGGGCTCCAATTTTTGTGTCTCAGATGACCTGCGGTTCTTTGTATTTGCCAATGCCTGTCCTGGCATAGTTCTTTTTAATAAATAGTTTTTTAATTGTCGCTAGGACTCTTAATTGTTTGTGTGTATTAGTGCAGTACTGCTCACCCTACAGTGTTGCGCTATGATTTTTGTTTGTTTGTGTTTTTCTCTTTGCATGGTCTGTCGAGCAAGTGTGCGGATCCCTTGAGGAGTTCAGGACATTCCACTGACAATTTGACGCCAGGTTTTTCTTTATTTTGTGTTATTCTGTTAGTACTGGCAGTATCACCGGGCAGCCAACCTTTATTAGAAGTCATTATTATACTATCACACTGTGTTTTACACTTTAGCGCTAGTTCACAATTTTTTGTTCACCACTACCTAGGCGACTACTATATCATGAGCTACAGGTGATCATTGTCTTGTGTACTATCAATGCTCTATATACCCTAAGAGCAATAATAGAATATATCTTCAAGATTAATGTATATTGCTCACTTTCAAGGGTTTTAAAGAAGATTATTGATAAAATTATCTACCTGTGGATTGTATTCTGATGCACCGATGCATGGACTTTATGTCTACCCATACACTATTGTGTGGTGATACAGTTCGTGTTTAGGATTTCTCTATATGATACATTTCAAGTTTGGGATTTTGCTGTGTGGTTATGCATTTCGAGTTTGGGATTTTGCTGTGTGGTTATGCATTTCGAGTTTAGGATTTCTCTATATGATACATTTCGAGTTTGGGATTTGTCTGTGTTTTGGTGCATTTCGAGTTTGGGATTTTGCTATATGATACATATCGAGTTTGGGATTTTGCTGTGTGGCTATGCATTTCGAGTTTGGGATTTTGCTATATGATACATATCGAGTTTGGGGTTTTGCTGTGTGGCTATGCATTTCGAGTTTGGGAATTTGCTATATGATACATATCGAGTTTGGGGTTTTGCTGTGTGGTTATGCATTTCGAGTTTGGGATTTTGCTGTGTGGTTATGCATTTCGAGTTTGGGATTTTGCTGTGTGGTTATGAATTTCGAGTTTGGGATTTCACTATATGATACTGTAGGAGGACATGTGCAGAGGTACACAATGGAGACTGTTTTAAGGTGAAATTAAAACAAGGCTTTATTGTGCCTGTCGCTTTAAACACAGCAAAAATCAACATAAGAGAATAAGCCAAACAGAAAAACCCATCTCTGCTTTGGAGACTATCTACATATGTAGCTCAGCCCTCTCTGACTGGGTTGGTTAGCTAAGCTATTTACCAGCCCCAAATCATGGAGACATTTATCAATACACATAAACATAGATAATAGTCTTATACGAAAAGTCTTATCTGTTAGCTGGGCTACTGTAGGGGAAGCTTCTCTGCTCTCTTGGAACCGCACCCTTGTGTGCACAGGAAATGTCAGGCTCCAGGTTATAATCTTGTCCCCTTTGTCTTGTGGTCAGCTTGTCCCTCAAGACATCTGTCCTTCCTTGGTTCAGCCCAGTTGTGGACTAAGGAATCTCTGCTCTGTCTCCTAGTTCAGCTCAGGTGTGAGCTAAGGAGTCTCTCTTCCTGTCTCAAAGGCAGGCTTTTTCTACCACCTGCAATCAGCCAGTTAATTGCCTACCAGCAGATAACCACCACACTGCTGGATTAGAGGCACATTTGTGAACAGGGATAAGTCCCCTGTTACATACCTCCCCTGTTTGTGGGAAGCTCAGTCTTACCACGGCGAAAGCCCATCCTTCCACTCTCATTCGAGATCTTTCTGTGACTTGAATGAGAGTGGATAGAGGAAGAGAACCCTCTGTCCCATTGGGATTGGAGCCCTTTCTCCAGTCCTCCCGAAGGTGCTTGAGATCAGCACTCCTCAGTCACTCGAGGAGGACTTTTTCCAAGTAAAGTCTTTTTACCGAGTGCGCGGTCATGAGATTTCCGTTGCGTCGGGCACTCCTCTTTTTGTAGACAAACTGTATGGCAACAGTTGTAGAGCAGTTAGGACTAGCCCTTAGAGTTTTCCGCTCTTGAAGCGGTCTTTCTGCACCTCCTCCACACAACAGAGTCACAAGTCCAGCTTCTTTGGGACTGAGTTGCGCCTCCACCTCCCTTTCCAGAGAACGTCCTATCTTTTCAGCTTCCTCAGCTAAGGATTCTTCTGGCTTTGATTCTGCACTCCTACCTCTGTTTGTTGCCTGTTGGGCAGCTGTAGGTTTGGCTAGTGCTTTCTTAGGTGGCTCAAACTTCGTAATCTTGTTTTGAAGGTGCGTGGAGTCCCCAACTCTCACTGTACCCTTGTCCTCACAGGCATTAGATACTGTGGGATACCGGTGCTTGGGCTGAGCCAATACCTTTTTCCGTATTGGAGGAATCTGTAAGTTACTGGTCTGCAGAGTCTCAATCTGTTTGAGTGCGTCTTGCAAGTCTCTTCTCAGGGAATTTATCTGCGCACTTTGGTTTCTCTGAGTCTGTATCAGTGTCTCCTTCATATTCTGGAGCTCTGTAATTTTTGTCGTCAAGGTTGCCGCTGCGTCTGTTTTCTCCTTGGTGTACTGACCCAAGGGAATGGAACAGTCTTTCTGTCTCTCCAGCTCTTGCTCAGGTTTCTGAGCCTTCTCACGCTCCCTCTCATACAGAGTCACCTGGTATCGAAGCTCCGCCTCCAATGATGCTCTGAAGACATGCAGCGTGGCCTTTAGCTCCTCATACTGCTCTGGGGGGACGTACTGGGTATTTAGACGTTCCTGCAGCGCTTGTACCTCTTTAGCAGCCTGCAGCTTTTCTTCCTGCAGCGTTTGCTGCTTCTCCTCAGCATACTGGAGGTGCGTACGCAGACCTTGCAGTTGGTTCTGCAGTCGGTGCTCTGCTTCAAACTTTTTATCTTCCAAAAGTTTATTTATTTCTTTAAGCTCATGCAGCTTTTCATTCTTTCCCTTGACGTGTTCTGTCAACTCAGAATTTTCTTTTTTTTAATCTTAAATTTTCTCTTTTTTCAGTCTCTGTACTATTCAGGGCCTCCTTGCAGTCCACCTTCCATTTTTGCACATCTGCTTGGAGGCGGGCTGTCTCCTGGCGTGAGACTTCCATCTCCAGGTTTAGGTTCTGAAGCTCCATCTGAGAGACTTTGAGATCTAAGTTAAGATGTATGATAGTTTTCTTTGAAATGTCCAGCTCCTCAGTGAGACTGTGAAGGTCCTTTCTGGAGACTTCCAGTTCTATGCGGCAGCTGTTGATCTCATGATGTGAGGTATCCAGTGCTCTGCGGAGTGTATGAACCTCCTTCTGAGATACGTCTACCTCTGTCCGGACACTGTTGACCTCCTGTTGTGAGGCATTCAGCTCTATGCGAAGAGTGTGCATCTCTTGCTGGAAGACTGTCATCTGCTTCAGTGCCCCCTCATACTTCCGCTTCAGCTTAGCCATCATTTTATCAGATTGGCTCTGCTTTTCATCCATGGCGGTAATAGTAGAGTTTGCAGTATCTAACTCAGTCTTGAGATCGTCCAATTCTGTCCTGGCCAAAGAGTACATTGTGAGCACATCTTTCTGTAGCTTCACGTTATTTTCCCGTAGCCGATCACAGTCACGCCTGGCAACCTTCAGGGCATCCCCAGGGCTGGTCAAGGGATTGTCACTCACCGGTTCCGGCTCCGCTTCCCTGGGATGGTTGGTTGAGGTTTTTTCACTATTAGCACCGGACAGACACTTCTTTGGGGTACACGACTTCTGCCTTGGGCCCTCTGGATATTCGGTCATCCGTGGGACGACTTCTCCATTTTCTCTAGGCTGCAGGGCATCTCGGTCCCCCTTTTCCTCCGCAAGATCTGCAGATGTGTCTGTTCCTTCCACGGTAAGTGAAGAACCACTTTTCTTTTTCTTTTTTCGCCTTTTTGTTTTGGATGACACCGTCCCCTCAGGGATACTGGGGTCTCCATCTTCATTTGAAATTTTAGCAGCGTCACTGGATCCACCTGGCTTTTCTTGCAACTGTAATAGCTGACGGAAATATTCGGTGATCCACTGCTCCCGCTCTCTCCCGCCGATCATATTCGTCATCATAGGGAGCGGTCTTTTCAGTTCGTACCGAGTTCAGGCACCCCCACCATTCTTGGGGTGTTTTGTGGGTGTGACTCGGTTTGGGTTCCCCATAAGAGATGTCTTCCTCCTCATTGGACTGGAAGGGCTACTCTTCCGTGGGGTAGGGTTCATTACAGGAACGCTGTATTTTGTCCTCCATTTTGGGGCTATCAGGTATATTTTTCTTCCTGACCTCAGGAGGCGCTTTTGCAGCTGTTGTCACTGTATTTGCTAGAACCCCAAATAGTTGTAGTCCTACAGGTGGGCATATTTTGCTTGTAGAGGTCGTAGCTCTCACAGGCCTCTCTGTAGACTTTTCCTTCCCTTTGGTAAGTTTTACAACATTAGCATTACTGTGCATGCATTCATTCTCACGTCTGAATAAGGCCTGAAGGGACACTGCTCTGTGTGGTGGGGTTCTTTACACCAGGAACAAATTTTCTTCCCTATTTTTACAGTCTGTATTTGATTTCAGATGGGTGGCCATTTTAAATTCCCAGGGTTCTATTTCTTTAAATACAATGCTTGCTAGCTGCCCATTTTCTGGCTTCAGCAAAGGCATTTGCTTTAAACCATTTACTTGCTATGTGCAATCCCTCCGCTTCAGCAACAGAATTTGGTTTTCTGCTTGAGTTCAGTAATTTTCAGTCTCATCTTTGGGTATTATGGCATTCACTCTTCACAGTTGGGTTGCCTGTTTTACTCCCAAGATACATAGGCAGACTTTTTTTTACTTGCAGAAAAAAAACATTCTTTGCAGTGGAATATTTCTTTCACTTCCGGCAGGGTGACTCAACACTCAGCAATTGGCTTTGGAATACCTTTTACACAGTTCAGCAATCCCTTTTTCCCCGGTAGGGCAATTTTACACTCAGCATTTGTTTGCTGAAAATTCCCCTGCTTCAGCACAGTCTTGCATCAATTTTCACACTTTTCTGCATATACTCCATTCACAGCTGGTAGTCCTATGCGGTGTGGCAACCTTTATTTGCAGAATCAGTACCGCTCGTGGGTCACCATCTGTATTCACTGCTTCAGCGAAACATTTGAAAACAACAAACGCCTATCCCTTTTAAGGGCTAACTCACTTCTTGAACCCTGACTATGGCTGTAAGGCAAAACCCCTATTTCAATGACCATATTACACTTTTTTGTGATAGGCAAATAAGGTTTACCTGCTTCAGCAGTCTCTCTCTCTCTCTCTCTCTCTCTCTCTCTTTCTCTCTCTCTCTCTCTCTCTCCTTTGTCTTGTGGTCAGCTTGTCGCTCAAGACATCTGTCCTTCCTTGGTTCAGCCCAGTTGTGGACTAAGGAATCTCTGCTCTGTCTTCTAGTTCAGCTCAGGTGTGAGCTAAGGAGTCTCTCTTCCTGTCTCAAAGGCAGGCTTTTTCTACCACCTGCAATCAGCCAGGTGTTGTTAGTTAATTGCCTACCAGCAGTTAACCACCACACTGCTGGATAAGTCCCCTGTTACAGATACATATCGAGTTTGGGATTTTGCTGTGTGGTTATGCATTTTGAGTTTGGGATTTTGCTATGTGGTTATGCATTTTGAGTTTGGGATTTTGCTATGTGGTTATGCATTTTGAGTTTGGGATTTTGCTATGTGGTTATGCATTTCGAGTTTGGGATTTTGCTGTGTGGTTATGAATTTCGAGTTTGGGATTTTGCTATCTGGTTATGCATATCGAGTTTGGGATTTCACTATATGATACTTATCGAATTTGGGGTTTTGCTGTGTGGCTATGCATTTCGAGTTTGGGATTTTGCTATGTGGTTATGAATTTCAAGTTTGGGATTTCACTATATGATACATATCGAATTTGGGATTTTGCTGTGGTTATGCATTTCGAGTTTGGGATTTTGCTATGTGGTTATGCCTTTCGAGTTTGGGATTTCGCTTTGTGGTGCATTACGAGTTTGGGGTTTTGCTGTGTGGTTATACATTTCGAGTTTGGGATTTTGCTATGTGGTTATGCATTTCGAGTTTGGTAATTTTGCTGTGTGGTTATGCATTTCGAGTTTGGGATTTCGCTGTGTGGTTATGCATTTCGAGTTTGGGATTTTGCTGTGTGGTTATGCATTTCGAGTTTGGGATTTTGCTGTGTGGTTATACATTTCGAGTTTGGGATTTTGCTATGTGGTTATGCATTTCGAGTTTGGGATTTTGCTATGTGGTTATGCATTTCGAGTTTGGGATTTTGCTGTGTGGTTATACATTTCGAGTTTGGGATTTTGCTATATGATACATTTCGAGTTTGGGATTTCGCTGTGTGGTTATGCCTTTCGAGTTTGGGATTTCGCTTTGTGGTGCATTACGAGTTTGGGGTTTTGCTGTGTGGTTATACATTTCGAGTTTGGGATTTTGCTATGTGGTTATGCATTTCGAGTTTGGGATTTTGCTGTGTGGTTATGCATTTCGAGTTTGGGATTTCGCTGTGTGGTTATGCATTTCGAGTTTGGGATTTCGCTGTGTGGTTATGCATTTCGAGTTTGGGATTTTGCTATGTGGTTATGCATTTCGAGTTTGGGATTTTACTATATGATACATATCGAGTTTGGGATTTTGCTGTGTGGTTATGCATTTCGAGTTTGGGATTTTGCTATGTGGTTATGCCTTTCGAGTTTGGGATTTTGCTGTGTGGTTATGCATTTCGAGTTTGGGATTTTGCTGTGTGGTTATGCATTTCGAGTTTGGGATTTTGCTATGTGGTTATGGATTTCGAGTTTGGGGTTTTGCTATGTGGTTATACATTTCGAGTTTGGGATTTTGCTATGTGGTTATGCTTTTCGAGTTTGGGATTTTGCTGTGTGGTTATGTATTTCAAGTTTGGGATTTTGCTTTGTGGTGCATTTCGAGTTTGGGATTTTGCTGTGTGGTTATGCATTTCAAGTTTGGGATTTTGCTTTGTGGTGCATTACGAGTTTGGGATTTCGCTTTGTGGTGCATTACGAGTTTGGGATTTTTCTGTGTTTGGTGCATTTCGAGTTTGGGATTTTGCTGTGTTGTGGTGCATTTAGATTTTGGGATTTCGTTATGTGGTTATGCATTTCTAACAGGAACTCAGTTCCAGCACAAAAAAAAAATGTTCCTGTAGTAGTAGTGAAGTGTTTGTATTGTTTGCGCAGTTCTGTTCCTTTCCTACGTTCCCAGTAGAGATGGGTAAACCTGTCAAAATCTGTTTTCGCAGATTTTTCCCTCTGGTTTTACTAAAATCCAATCCTCTAACGAAAATCCAAAATCGGATTTCAGATTCCTAATCCTTGAAATATGGCTTTTGTGAAAGGGGTTGTTGGGCCCTAATCCTGTTGGGCCTGACACCATCACCACATTCCAATCGTAAGGTACCTTTGACTTGCAAAGTCAGTATAGTTCTTATGGAAATCCTTTTAGGAAGTGTGCAGTGTGTCCCATTAAAATATACTTTGCAGATTTCATTAGCATATCTCCCAGGTACCTCAGGTGGGCTCATGTTTGAGTGTCATTAGCATATCTCCCAGGTACCTCAGGTGGGCTCATGTTTGAGTGTCATTAGCATATCTCCCAGGTACCTCAGGTGGGCTCCTGTTTGAGTGTCTCTCACTATGTTATTTGGAGGAATGTTTGAGGAGATATATATATATAAAACTTGAGACTAATAAAAAATGTCTCTCGTATCTTTGTCTCCCCCTCTCCCTATTTCCCCTACTTTAACACTTACCTGGATTTGTGGCATCGATCTGTACTGTCACAGAGGACTTGTCATGCAGGTAGGGATCATCGTTCCCCAGCTCACAGTCAAGACTCAGGCTGTGAACCTCGTGGGCCAGGCACAGGAACAGAGCCTCCTTGGACTTGCCGCACACAGGACCCTCTTGGCAGATATTTGGGATCCCGTATGTTTTTACCATCTCAACAAACTCCTTCTGCAGAGAGGACACAAGGGGGAAGTCCTGGCCTTGGAGCCTGAGGAAGGTGCAGGAGTCCTGTCTGAGCTTCTGCATCCAGGATCTCAGAGGAGGTTTTGAGTCTGCTCCGCTCTGCAGGTCACTCTGCAGCTGGCACAGAGCTCTGCGGAAGAGATAATAATTTTCGGCTCCCTCAGGGTCTGGCACCTTGTAGTTGCCTTGGGGGACAGTCCTGTCAAGGATACTGACCCCAAAATTGTTCAGGATCCTGTTTCCTGGGTAATGGGTCAACACCTCACAGTCCGGATTCTGATAAGACCAGTACCAGGCATGGCCAGCAATCAGCAGGCCGCCACCCTCTGCCACAAACTGCTGGATGACCTCTGCCTCATGGTCACTGTAGGAGTTGCAACAGTAAACGCTGAGCCCAGAGACTAGGTTTGACACCTCACGGGAAACACTCCCCTTCTGCAGGACATGAGACAGGTCTCTCAGGTTTTTGTGAATGCCGATCATGCCGTTTCTCCCCTGGTCCAGCCATGACATGGCGTTTAGAATGAAGGCTTTGAGCTGCGGTGATGAGAGGTGACCTTCATGTGCCCCCACAACTACACGCCCATTGCCATAATGCGCAGCAGCCAAGAAACATTGATTAGAATCACTGAGTCCGACTGGAAATGCCAGAGCCCCATGGACCAGCAGCTCGGAAGGGACACTCCTCCCGCTGATGTCCAGATATGACACGCCCTGCAGAAGATGCTTCAAATCTGCTGAGTGGTCCACAGTGTGTCTGAGGAGAGAGCAGGACACGGGGACACTGAGCCACAAACACTGCATGTGAGGAGAGAGCAGGACACTGGGACACTGAGCAAAGCCACAAATACTGCATTTGAGGAGAGAGCAGGACACGGGGACACTGAGCCACAAACACTGCATGTGAGGAGAGAGCAGGACACGGGGACACTGAGCCACAAACACAGTGTGTGAGGAGAGAGCAGGACACTGGGATACTGAGCAAAGCCACAAATACTGCGTGTGAGGAGAGAGCAGGACATGGGGACACTGAGCCACAAACACTGCATGTGAGGAGAGAGCAGGACACGGGGACACTGAGCCACAAACAAAGTGTGTGAGGAGAGAGCAGGACACGGGGACACTGAGCAAAGCCACAAATACTGTGTGAGAGGAGAGAGCAGGACAAGGGGACACTGAGCCACAAACACTGTGTGTGAGGAGAGAGCAGGACACGGGGACACTGAGCCACAAACACTGTGTGTGAGGAGAGAGCAGGACACGGGGACACTGAGCAAAGCCACAAATACTGTGTGAGAGGAGAGAGCATGACACGGGGACACTGAGCCACAAACACTGTGTGTGAGGAGAGAGCAGGACACGGGGACACTGAGCAAAGCCACAAATACTGTGTGTGAGGAGAGAGCAGGACACGGGGACACTGAGCCACAAACACTGTGTGTGAGAGAGAGCAAGACACGGTGACACTGAGCAAAGCCACAAATACTGTGTGAGAGGAGAGAGCAGGACACGGGGACACTGAGCAAAGCCCCAAATACTGTGTGAGAGGAGAGACCAGGACACGGGGACACTGAGCCACAAACAATGCGTGTGAGGAGAGAGCAGGACACGGGGACACTGAGACACAAAAACTGCGTGTGAGGAGAGAGCAGGACACAGGGACACTGAGCCACAAACATGTGTGTGAGGAGAGAGCAGGACACAGGGACACTGAGCCACAAACCTTGCGTGTGAGGAGAGAGCAGGACACAGGGAAACTGAGCCACAAACACTGCGTGTGAGGAGAGAGCAGGACACGGGGACACTGAGACACAAACACTGCGTGTGAGGAGAGAGCAGGACACAGGTACACTGAGCCACAAACATGTGTGTGAGGAGAGTGCAGGACACGGGGACACTGAGCCACAAACCTTGCGTGTGAGGAGAGAGCAGGACACAGGGAAACTGAGCCACAAACACTGCGTGTGAGGAGAGAGCAGGACACGGGGACACTGAGCAAAGCCACAAACACTGTGTGTGAGGAGAGAGCAGGACACGGGGACACTAAGCCACAAACACTGCATGTGAGGAGAGAGCAGGACACGGGGACACTGAGCCACAAACACTGCGTGTGAGGAGAGAGCAGGACACAGGGACACTGAGCCACAAACACTGCGTCTGAGGAGAGAGCAGGACATGGGGACACTGAGCCACAAACACTGCGTCTGAGGAGAGAGCAGGACACGGGGACACTGAGCCACAAACACTGTGTGTGAGGAGAGAGCAGGACACGGGGACACTGAGCCACAAACACTGCGTGTGAGGAGAGAGCAGGACACGGGGACACTGAGCAAAGCCACAAACACTATGTGTGAGGAGAGAGCAGGACACGGGGACACTGAGCCACAAACACTGCGTGTGAGGAGAGAGCAGGACACGGGGACAATGAGCCACAAACACTGTGTGTGAGGAGAGAGCAGGACACGGGGACACTGAGCAAAGCACAAACATTGTGTGTGAGGAGAAAGCAGGACACGGGGACACTGAGCCACAAACACTGTGTGTGAGACGAGACCAGGACACGGGGACACTGAGCCACAAACACTGCGTGTGAGGAGAGAGAAGGACACGGGGACACTGAGCAAAGCCACAAAAAATGCGTGTGAGGAGAGAGCAGCACACAGGGACACTGAGCCACAAACACTGCATGTGAGGAGAGAGCAGGACACAGGGACACTGAGCAAAGCCACAAACACTGCGTGTGGGGAGAGACCAGGACATGGAGACACTGAGCCACAAACACTGTGTGTGAGGTGAGAGCAGGACACGGGGACACTGAGCCACAAACACTGAGTGTCAGGAGAGAGCAGGACACGGGGACACTGAGCCACAAACACTGCGTGTGAGGAGAGAGCAGGACACGGGGACACTGAGCAAAGCCACAAACACTGCGTGTGGGGAGAGAGCAGGACATGGAGACACTGAGCCACAAACACTGTGTGTGAGGCGAGAGCAGGACACGGGGACACTGAGCCACAAACACTGAGTGTCAGGAGAGAGCAGGACACGGGGACACTGAGCCACAAACACTGCGTGTGAGGAGAGAGCAGGACACGGGGACACTGAGCAAAGCCACAAACACTGCGTGTTGGGAGAGAGCAGGACATGGAGACACTGAGCCACAAACACTGTGTGTGAGGAGAGAGCAGGACACGGGGACACTGAGCCAGAAACACTGCGTGTGAGGAGAGAGCAGGACACGGGGACACTGAGCCACAAACACTGTGTGTGAGGAGGGAGCAGGACACGAGAACACTGAGCCACAAACACTGTGTGTGAGGAGGGAGCAGGACACGGGGACACTGAGCCACAAACACTGTGTCTGAGGAGAGAGCAGGACACGGGGACACTGAGCCACAAACACTGTGTGAGGAGAGAGCAGGACACAGGGACACTGAGCCACAAACACTGCGTGTGAGGAGGGAGCAGGACACAGGGACACTGAGCCACAAACACTGTGTGTGAGGAGAGAGCAGGACATGGAGACACTGAGCCACAAACACTGCGTGTGAGGAGAGAGCAGGACACGGGGACACTGAGCCACAAACACTGCGTGTGAGGAGAGAGCAGGACACGGGGACACTGAGCAAAGCCACAAACACTGTGTGTGAGGAGAGAGCATGACACGGGGACACTGAGCCACAAACACTGTGTGAGGAGAGAGCAGGACACAGGGACACTGAGCCACAAACACTGCGTGTGAGGAGGGAGCAGGACACAGGGACACTGAGCCACAAACACTGTGTGTGAGGAGAGAGCAGGACATGGAGACACTGAGCCACAAACACTGCGTGTGAGGAGAGAGCAGGACACGGGGACACTGAGCCACAAACACTGCGTGTGAGGAGAGAGCAGGACACGGGGACACTGAGCAAAGCCACAAACACTGTGTGTGAGGAGAGAGCATGACACGGGGACACTGAGCCACAAACACTGCGTGTGAGGAGAGAGCAGGACACGGGGACACTGAGCAAAGCCACAAACACTGCGTGTGAGGAGAGAGCATGACACGGGGACACTGAGCCACAAACACTGTGTGTGAGGAGAGAGCAGGACACAGGGACACTGAGCCACAAATACTGTGTGTGAGGAGAGAGCAGGACACGGGGACACTGAGCCACAAACACTTCGTGTGAGGAGAGAGCAGGACACGGGGACACTGAGCCACAAACACTGTGTGTGAGGAGAGAGTAGGACATGGGGACACTGAGCCACAAACACTGCATGTGAGGAGAGAGCAGGACACGGGGACACTGAGCCACAAACACTGCGTGTGAGGAGAGAGCAGGACACAGGGACACTGAGCCACAAACACTGTGTGTGAGGAGAGAGCAGGACACGGGGACACTGAGCCACAAACACTGTGTGTGAGATGAGACCAGGACACGGGGACACTGAGCCACAAACACTGCGTGTGAGGAGAGAGAAGGACACGGGGACACTGAGCAAAGCCACAAAAACTGCGTGTAAGGAGAGAGCAGGACACAGGGACACTGAGCCACAAACACTGCATGTGAGGAGAGAGCAGGACACAGGGACACTGAGCAAAGCCACAAACACTGCGTGTGGGGAGAGACCAGGACATGGAGACACTGAGCCACAAACACTGTGTGTGAGGTGAGAGCAGGACACGGGGACACTGAGCCACAAACACTGAGTGTCAGGAGAGAGCAGGACACGGGGACACTGAGCCACAAACACTGTGTGTGAGGCGAGAGCAGGACACGGGGACACTGAGCCACAAACACTGAGTGTCAGGAGAGAGCAGGACACGGGGACACTGAGCCACAAACACTGCGTGTGAGGAGAGAGCAGGACACGGGGACACTGAGCAAAGCCACAAACACTGCGTGTTGGGAGAGAGCAGGACATGGAGACACTGAGCCACAAACACTGTGTGTGAGGAGAGAGCAGGACACGGGGACACTGAGCCAGAAACACTGCGTGTGAGGAGAGAGCAGGACACGGGGACACTGAGCCACAAACACTGTGTGTGAGGAGGGAGCAGGACACGAGAACACTGAGCCACAAACACTGTGTGTGAGGAGGGAGCAGGACACGGGGACACTGAGCCACAAACACTGTGTCTGAGGAGAGAGCAGGACACGGGGACACTGAGCCACAAACACTGTGTGAGGAGAGAGCAGGACACAGGGACACTGAGCCACAAACACTGCGTGTGAGGAGGGAGCAGGACACAGGGACACTGAGCCACAAACACTGTGTGTGAGGAGAGAGAAGGACATGGAGACACTGAGCCACAAACACTGCGTGTGAGGAGAGAGCAGGACACGGGGATACTGAGCCACAAACACTGCGTGTGAGGAGAGAGCAGGACACGGGGACACTGAGCAAAGCCACAAACACTGTGTGTGAGGAGAGAGCAGGACACGGGGACACTGAGCAAAGCCACAAACACTGCGTGTGAGGAGAGAGCAGGACACGGGGACACTGAGCCACAAACACTGTTTGTGAGGAGAGAGCAGGACACAGGGACACTGAGCCACAAATACTGTGTGTGAGGAGAGAGCAGGACACGGGAACACTGAGCCACAAACACTTCGTGTGAGGAGAGAGCAGGACACGGGGACACTGAGCCACAAACACTGTGTGTGAGGAGAGAGTAGGACATGGCGACACTGAGCCACAAACACTGCATGTGAGGAGAGAGCAGGACACGGGGACACTGAGCCACAAACACTGCGTGTGAGGAGAGAGCAGGACACAGGGACACTGAGCCACAAACACTGTGTGTGAGGAGAGAGCAGGACACGGGGACACTGAGCCACAAACACTCTGTGTGAGGAGAGAGCAGGACACGGGGACACTGAGCCACAAACACTGCGTGTGAGGAGAGAGCAGGACATGGGGACACTGAGCCACAAACACTGCATGTGAGGAGAGAGCAGGACACAGGGACACTGAGCCACAAACACTGTGTGTGAGGAGAGAGCAGGACACGGGGACACTGAGCCACAAACACTGTGTGTGAGGAGAGAGCAGGACACAGGGACACTGAGCCACAAACACTGCATGTGAGGAGAGAGCAGGACACGGGGACACTGAGCCACAAACACTGCGTGTGAGGAGAGAGCAGGACACGGGGACACTGAGCCACAAATACTGTGTGTGAGGAGAGAGCAGGACACGGGGACACTGAGCCACAAATACTGCGTGTGAGGAGAGAGCAGGACACGGGGACACTGAGCCACAAACACTGTGTGTGAGGAGGGAGCAGGACACGGGGACTCTGAGCCACAAACACTGCGTGTGAGGAGAGAGCAGGACACGGGGACACTGAGCCACAAACACTGCGTGTGAGGAGAGAGCAGGAGAAGGGGACACTGAGCCACAAACACAGCGTGTGAGGAGAGAGCAGGACACGGGGACACTGAGCCACAAACAATGTGTGTGAGGCGAGAGCAGGACACGGGGACACTGAGCAAAGCCACAAAAACTGCGTGTGAGGAGAGAGCAGGACACGGGGACACTGAGCCACAAACACTGCATGTGAGGAGAGAGCAGGACACAGGGACACTGAGCAAAGCCACAAACACTGCGTATGGGGAGAGAGCAGGACATTGAGACACTGAGCCACTAACACTGTGTGTGAGGTGAGAGCAGGACACGGGGACACTGAGCCACAAACACTGAGTGTCAGGAGAGAGCAGGACACGGGGACACTGAGCCACAAACACTGCGTGTGAGGAGAGAGCAGGACACAGGGACACTGAGCCACAAACACTGCGTGTGAGGAGAGAGCAGGACACGGGGACACTGAGCAAAGCCACAAACACTGCGTGTGGGGAGAGAGCAGGACATGGAGACACTGAGCCACAAACACTGTGTGTGAGGCGAGAGCAGGACACGGGGACACTGAGCCACAAACACTGAGTGTCAGGAGAGAGCAGGACACGGGGACACTGAGCCACAAACACTGTGTGTGAGGAGGGAGCAGGACACGGGGACACTGAGCCACAAACACTGTGTCTGAGGAGAGAGCAGGATACGGGGACACTGAACAAAGCCACAAACACTGCGTGTGAGGAGAGAGCAGGACACGGGGACACTGAGCCACAAACACTGTGTGAGGAGAGAGCAGGACACAGGGACACTGAGCCACAAACACTGCGTGTGAGGAGGGAGCAGGACACAGGGACACTGAGCCACAAACACTGTGTGTGAGGAGAGAGCAGGACATGGAGACACTGAGCCACAAACACTGCGTGTGAGGAGAGAGCAGGACACGGTGACACTGAGCCACAAACACTGCGTGTGAGGAGAGAGCAGGACACGGGGACACTGAGCAAAGCCACAAACACTGTGTGTGAGGAGAGAGCAGGACACGGGGACACTGAGCAAAGCCACAAACACTGCGTGTGAGGAGAGAGCAGGACACGGGGACACTGAGCCACAAACACTGTGTGTGAGGAGAGAGCAGGACACAGGGACACTGAGCCACAAATACTGTGTGTGAGGAGAGAGCAGGACACGGGGACACTGAGCCACAAACACTTCGTGTGAGGAGAGAGCAGGACACGGGGACACTGAGCCACAAACACTGTGTGTGAGGAGAGAGTAGGACATGGGGACACTGAGCCACAAACACTGCATGTGAGGAGAGAGCAGGACACGGGGACACTGAGCCACAAACACTGCATGTGAGGAGAGAGCAGGACACAGGGACACTGAGCCACAAACACTGTGTGTGAGGAGAGAGCAGGACACGGGGACACTGAGCCACAAACACTCTGTGTGAGGAGAGAGCAGGACACGGGGACACTGAGCCACAAACACTGCGTGTGAGGAGAGAGCAGGACACGGGGACACTGAGCCACAAACACTGCATGTGAGGAGAGAGCAGGACACGGGGACACTGAGCCACCAACACTGCGTGTGAGGAGAGAGCAGGACACAGGGACACTGAGCCACAAACACTGTGTGTGAGGAGAGAGCAGGACACGGGGACACTGAGCCACAAACACTGTGTGTGAGGAGAGAGCAGGACACAGGGACACTGAGCCACAAACACTGCTTGTGAGGAGAGAGCAGGACACGGGGACACTGAGCCACAAACACTGCGTGTGAGGAGAGAGCAGGACACAGGGACACTGAGCCACAAATACTGTGTGTGAGGAGAGAGCAGGACACGGGGACACTGAGCCACAAATACTGCGTGTGAGGAGAGAGCAGGACACGGGGACACTGAGCCACAAACACTGTGTGTGAGGAGGGAGCAGGACACGGGGACTCTGAGCCACAAACACTGCGTGTGAGGAGAGAGCAGGACACGGGGACACTGAGCCACAAACACTGCGTGTGAGGAGAGAGCAGGACACGGGGACACTGAGCCACAAACACAGCGTGTGAGGAGAGAGCAGGACACGGGGACACTGAGCCACAAACACTGCATGTGAGGAGAGAGCAGGACACAGGGACACTGAGCAAAGCCACAAACACTGCGTATGGGGAGAGAGCAGGACATTGAGACACTGAGCCACTAACACTGTGTGTGAGGTGAGAGCAGGACACGGGGACACTGAGCCACAAACACTGAGTGTCAGGAGAGAGCAGGACACGGGGACACTGAGCCACAAACACTGCGTGTGAGGAGAGAGCAGGACACAGGGACACTGAGCCACAAACACTGCGTGTGAGGAGAGAGCAGGACACGGGGACACTGAGCAAAGCCACAAACACTGCGTGTGGGGAGAGAGCAGGACATGGAGACACTGAGCCACAAACACTGTGTGTGAGGCGAGAGCAGGACACGGGGACACTGAGCCACAAACACTGAGTGTCAGGAGAGAGCAGGACACGGGGACACTGAGCCACAAACACTGCGTGTGAGGAGAGAGCAGGACACGGGGACACTGAGCAAAGCCACAAACACTGCGTGTTGGGAGAGAGCAGGACATGGAGACACTGAGCCACAAACACTGTGTGTGAGGAGAGAGCAGGACACGGGGACACTGAGCCACAAACACTGCGTGTGAGGAGAGAGCAGGACACGGGGACACTGAGCCACAAACACTGTGTGTGAGGAGGGAGCAGGACACGAGAACACTGAGCCACAAACACTGTGTGTGAGGAGGGAGCAGGACACGGGGACACTGAGCCACAAACACTGTGTCTGAGGAGAGAGCAGGATACGGGGACACTGAACAAAGCCACAAACACTGCGTGTGAGGAGAGAGCAGGACACGGGGACACTGAGCCACAAACACTGTGTGAGGAGAGAGCAGGACACAGGGACACTGAGCCACAAACACTGCGTGTGAGGAGGGAGCAGGACACAGGGACACTGAGCCACAAACACTGTGTGTGAGGAGAGAGCAGGACATGGAGACACTGAGCCACAAACACTGCGTGTGAGGAGAGAGCAGGACACGGTGACACTGAGCCACAAACACTGCGTGTGAGGAGAGAGCAGGACACGGGGACACTGAGCAAAGCCACAAACACTGTGTGTGAGGAGAGAGCAGGACACGGGGACACAGAGCAAAGCCACAAACACTGCGTGTGAGGAGAGAGCAGGACACGGGGACACTGAGCCACAAACACTGTGTGTGAGGAGAGAGCAGGACACAGGGACACTGAGCCACAAATACTGTGTGTGAGGAGAGAGCAGGACACGGGGACACTGAGCCACAAACACTTTGTGTGAGGAGAGAGCAGGACACGGGGACACTGAGCCACAAACACTGTGTGTGAGGAGAGAGTAGGACATGGGGACACTGAGTCACAAACACTGTGTGTGAGGAGAGCAGGACACGGGGACACTGAGCCACAAACACTGCATGTGAGGAGAGAGCAGGACACGGGGACACTGAGCCACAAACACTGCGTGTGAGGAGAGAGCAGGACACAGGGACACTGAGCCACAAACACTGTGTGTGAGGAGAGAGCAGGACACGGGGACACTGAGCCACAAACAATCTGTGTGAGGAGAGAGCAGGACACGGGGACACTGAGCCACAAACACTGCGTGTGAGGAGAGAGCAGGACACGGGGACACTGAGCCACAAACACTGCATGTGAGGAGAGAGCAGGACACGGGGACACTGAGCCACAAACACTGCGTGTGAGGAGAGAGCAGGACACAGGGACACTGAGCCACAAACTCTGTGTGTGAGGAGAGAGCAGGACACGGGGACACTGAGCCACAAACACTGTGTGTGAGGAGAGAGCAGGACACAGGGACACTGAGTCACAAACACTGCATGTGAGGAGAGAGCAGGACACGGGGACACTGAGCCACAAACACTGCGTGTGAGGAGAGAGCAGGACACGGGGACACTGAGCCACAAATACTTTGTGTGAGGAGAGAGCAGGACACAGGGACACTGAGCCACAAATACTGCGTGTGAGGAGAGAGCAGGACACGGGGACACTGAGCCACAAACACTGTGTGTGAGGAGGGAGCAGGACACGGGGACTCTGAGCCACAAACACTGCGTGTGAGGAGAGAGCAGGACACGGGGACACTGAGCCACAAACACTGTGTGTGAGGAGGGAGCAGGACACAGGGACACTGAGCCACAAATACTGTGTGTGAGGCGAGAGCAGGACACGGGGACACTGAGCAAAGCCACAAACACTGCGTGTGAGGAGAGAGCAGGACACGGGGACACTGAGCCACAAACACTGCGTGTGAGGAGAGAGCAGGACACGGGGACACTGAGCCACAAACAATGTGTGTGAGGCGAGAGCAGGACACGGGGACACTGAGCAAAGCCACAAACACTGCATGTGAGTAGAGAGCAGGACACAGGGACACTGAGCCACAAACACTGTGTGAGGAGGGAGCAGGACACGGGGACACTGAGCCACAAACACTGCGTGTGAGGAGAGAGCAGGACACGGGGACACTGAGCCACAAACACTGTGTGTGAGGAGAGAGCAGGACACAGGGACACTGAGCCACAAATACTGTGTGTGAGGAGAGAGCAGGACACGGGGACACTGAGCCACAAACACTGTGTGTGAGCAGAGAGCAGGACACGGGGACACTGAGCAAAGCCACAAATACTGTGTGAGAGGAGAGAGCATGACACGGGGACACTGAGCCACAAACACTGTGTGTGAGGAGAAAGCAGGACACAGGGACACTGAGCAAAGCCACAAATACTGTGTGTGAGGAGAGAGCAGGACACGGGGACACTGAGCCACAAACACTGTGTGTGAGGAGAGAGCAGGACACGGGGACACTGAGCAAAGCCACAAATACTGTGTGTGAGGAGAGAGCAGGACACGGGGACACTGAGCCACAAACACTGTGTGTGAGAGAGAGCAAGACACAGTGACACTGAGCAAAGCCACAAATACTGTGTGAGAGGAGAGAGCAGGACACGGGGACACTGAGCAAAGCCACAAATACTGTGTGAGAGGAGAGAGCAGGACACGGGGACACTGACCCACAAACACTGCGTGTGAGGAGAGAGCAGGACACGGGGACACTGAGCCACAAATACTGTGTGTGAGGAGAGAGCAGGACACAGGGACACTGAGCCACAAATACTGCGTGTGAGGAGAGAGCAGGACACGGGGACACTGAGCCACAAACACTGTGTGTGAGGAGGGAGCAGGACACGGGGACTCTGAGCCACAAACACTGCGTGTGAGGAGAGAGCAGGACACGGGGACACTGAGCCACAAACACTGTGTGTGAGGAGGGAGCAGGACACAGGGAAACTGAGCCACAAACACTGCGTGTGAAGAGAGAGCAGGACACGGGGACACTGAGCAAAGTCACAAACACTGTGTGTGAGGAGAGAGCAGGACACGGGGACACTAAGCCACAAACACTGCGTGTGAGGAGAGAGCAGGACACGGGGACACTGAGCCACAAACACTGCGTGTGAGGAGAGAGAAGGACACGGGGACACTGAGCAAAGCCACAAAAACTGCGTGTGAGGAGAGAGCAGGACACGGGGACACTGAGCCACAAACACTGCATGTGAGGAGAGAGCAGGACACAGGGACACTGAGCAAAGCCACAAACACTGCGTGTGGGGAGAGAGCAGGACATGGAGACACTGAGCCACAAACACTGTGTGAGAGGTGAGAGCAGGACACGGGGACACTGAGCCTCAAACACTGAGTGTCAGGAGAGAGCAGGACACGGGGACACTGAGCCACAAACACTGCGTGTGAGGAGAGAGCAGGACACGGGGACACTGAGCAAAGCCACAAACACTGCGTGTGGGGAGAGAGCAGGACACTGGGACACTGAGCCACAAACACTGTGTGTGTGGCGAGAGCAGGACACGGGGACACTGAGCCACAAACACTGCGTGTGAGGAGAGAGCAGGACACGGGGACACTGAGCCACAAACACTGTGTGTGAGGAGAGAGCAGGACACGGGGACACTGAGCCACAAACACTGTGTGTGAGGAGAGAGCAGGACACAGGGACACTGAGCCACAAACACTGCTTGTGAGGAGAGAGCAGGACACGGGGACACTGAGCCACAAACACTGCGTGTGAGGAGAGAGCAGGACACGGGGACACTGAGCCACAAATACTGTGTGTGAGGAGGGAGCAGGAAACGGGGACACTGAGCCACAAACACTGCGTGTGAGGAGAGAGCAGGACACGGGGACACTGAGCCACAAACACTGTGTGTGAGGAGAGAGCAGGACACAGGGACACTGAGCCACAAATACTGTGTGTGAGGAGAGAGCAGGACACGGGGACACTGAGCCACAAACACTGTGTGTGAGCAGAGAGCAGGACACGGGGACACTGAGCAAAGCCACAAATACTGTGTGAGAGGAGAGAGCATGACACGGGGACACTGAGCCACAAACACTGTGTGTGAGGAGAAAGCAGGACACGGGGACACTGAGCAAAGCCACAAATACTGTGTGTGAGGAGAGAGCAGGACACGGGGACACTGAGCCACAAACACTGTGTGTGAGGAGAGAGCAGGACACGGGGACACTGAGCAAAGCCACAAATACTGTGTGTGAGGAGAGAGCAGGACACGGGGACACTGAGCCACAAACACTGTGTGTGAGAGAGAGCAAGACACGGTGACACTGAGCAAAGCCACAAATACTGTGTGAGAGGAGAGAGCAGGACACGGGGACACTGAGCAAAGCCACAAATACTGTGTGAGAGGAGAGAGCAGGACACGGGGACACTGAGCCACAAACACTGCGTGTGAGGAGAGAGCAGGACACGGGGACACTGAGACACAAAAACTGCGTGTGAGGAGAGAGCAGGACACAGGGACACTGAGCCACAAACATGTGTGTGAGGAGAGAGCAGGACACGGGGACACTGAGCCACAAACCTTGCGTGTGAGGAGAGAGCAGGACACAGGGAAACTGAGCCACAAACACTGCGTGTGAAGAGAGAGCAGGACACGGGGACACTGAGCAAAGTCACAAACACTGTGTGTGAGGAGAGAGCAGGACACGGGGACACTAAGCCACAAACACTGCGTGTGAGGAGAGAGCAGGACACGGGGACACTGAGCCACAAACACTGCGTGTGAGGAGAGAGCAGGACACAGGGACACTGAGCCACAAACACTGCGTCTGAGGAGAGAGCAGGACATGGGGACACTGAGCCACAAACACTGCGTCTGAGGAGAGAGCAGGACACGGGGACACTGAGCCACAAACACTGTGTGTGAGGAGAGAGCAGGACACGGGGACACTGAGCCACAAACACTGCGTGTGAGGAGAGAGCAGGACACGGGGACACTGAGCAAAGCCACAAACACTATGTGTGAGGAGAGAGCAGGACACGGGGACACTGAGCCACAAACACTGCGTGTGAGGAGAGAGCAGGACACGGGGACAATGAGCCACAAACACTGCGTGTGAGGAGAGAGCAGGACACGGGGACACTGAGCCACAAACACTGTGTGTGAGGAGAGAGCAGGACACGGGGATACTGAGCAAAGCCACAAACATTGTGTGTGAGGAGAAAGCAGGACACGGGGACACTGAGCCACAAACACTGTGTGTGAGACGAGACCAGGATACGGGGACACTGAGCCACAAACACTGCGTGTGAGAAGAGAGAAGGACACGGGGACACTGAGCAAAGCCACAAAAACTGCGTGTGAGGAGAGAGCAGGACACGGGGACACTGAGCCACAAACACTGCATGTGAGGAGAGAGCAGGACACAGGGACACTGAGCAAAGCCACAAACACTGCGTGTGGGGAGAGAGCAGGACATGGAGACACTGAGCCACAAACACTGTGTGTGAGGTGAGAGCAGGACACGGGGACACTGAGCCACAAACACTGAGTGTCTGGAGAGAGCAGGACACGGGGACACTGAGCCACAAACACTGCGTGTGAGGAGAGAGCAGGACACGGGGACACTGAGCAAAGCCACAAACACTGCGTGTGGGGAGAGAGCAGGACACTGGGACACTGAGCCACAAACACTGTGTGTGAGGCGAGAGCAGGACACGGGGACACTGAGCCACAAACACTGCGTGTGAGGAGAGAGCAGGACACAGGGACACTGAGCCACAAACACTGTGTGTGAGGAGAGAGCAGGACACGGGGACACTGAGCCACAAACACTGTGTGTGAGGAGAGAGCAGGACACAGGGACACTGAGCCACAAACACTGCATGTGAGGAGAGAGCAGGACACGGGGACACTGAGCCACAAACACTGCGTGTGAGGAGAGAGCAGGACACGGGGACACTGAGCCACAAATACTGTGTGTGAGGAGAGAGCAGGACACGGGGACACTGAGCCACAAATACTGCGTGTGAGGAGAGAGCAGGACACGGGGACACTGAGCCACAAACACTGTGTGTGAGGAGGGAGCAGGACACAGGGACTCTGAGCCACAAACACTGCGTGTGAGGAGAGAGCAGGACACGGGGACACTGAGCCACAAACACTGTGTGTGAGGAGGGAGCAGGACACAGGGACACTGAGCCACAAATACTGTGTGTGAGGCGAGAGCAGGACACGGGGACACTGAGCAAAGCCACAAATACTGTGTGAGAGGAGAGAGCATGACACGGGGACACTGAGCTACAAACACTGTGTGTGAGGAGAGAGCAGGACACGGGGACACTGAGCAAAGCCACAAATACTGTGTGTGAGGAGAGAGCAGGACACGGGGACACTGAGCCACAAACACTGTGTGTGAGGAGAGAGCAGGACACGGGGACACTGAGCAAAGCCACAAATACTGTGTGTGAGGAGAGAGCAGGACACAGGGACACTGAGCCACAAACACTGTGTGTGAGAGAGAGCAAGACACGGTGACACTGAGCAAAGCCACAAATACTGTGTGAGAGGAGAGAGCAGGACACGGGGACACTGAGCAAAGCCACAAATACTGTGTGAGAGGAGAGAGCAGGACACGGGGACACTGAGCCACAAACACTGCGTGTGAGGAGAGAGCAGGACACGGGGACACTGAGACACAAAAACTGTGTGTGAGGAGAGAGCAGGACACAGGGACACTGAGCCACAAACATGTGTGTGAGGAGAGAGCAGGACACGGGGACACTGAGCCACAAACCTTGCGTGTGAGGAGAGAGCAGGACACAGGGAAACTGAGCCACAAACACTGCGTGTGAGGAGAGAGCAGGACACGGGGACACTGAGCAAAGTCACAAACACTGTGTGTGAGGAGAGAGCAGGACACGGGGACACTGAGCCACAAACACTGCGTGTGAGAAGAGAGCAGGACACGGGGACACTGAGCCACAAACACTGCGTGTGAGGAGAGAGCAGGACACAGGGACACTGAGCCACAAACACTGCGTCTGAGGAGAGAGCAGGACATGGGGACACTGAGCCACAAACACTGCGTCTGAGGAGAGAGCAGGACACGGGGACACTGAGCCACAAACACTGTGTGTGAGGAGAGAGCAGGACACGGGGACACTGAGCCACAAACACTGCGTGTGAGGAGAGAGCAGGACACGGGGACACTGAGCAAAGCCACAAACACTATGTGTGAGGAGAGAGCAGGACACGGGGACACTGAGCCACAAACACTGCGTGTGAGGAGAGAGCAGGACACGGGGACAATGAGCCACAAACACTGCGTGTGAGGAGAGAGCAGGACACGGGGACACTGAGCCACAAACACTGTGTGTGAGGAGAGAGCAGGACACGGGGACACTGAGCAAAGCCACAAACATTGTGTGTGAGGAGAAAGCAGGACACGGGGACACTGAGCCACAAACACTGTGTGTGAGACGAGACCAGGACACGGGGACACTGAGCCACAAACACTGCGTGTGAGGAGAGAGAAGGACACGGGGACACTGAGCAAAGCCACAAAAACTGCGTGTGAGGAGAGAGCAGGACACGGGGACACTGAGCCACAAACACTGCATGTGAGGAGAGAGCAGGACACGGGGACACTGAGCCACAAACACTGTGTGTGAGAGAGAGCAAGACACGGTGACACTGAGCAAAGCCACAAATACTGTGTGAGAGGAGAGAGTAGGACACGGGGACACTGAGCAAAGCCACAAATACTGTGTGAGAGGAGAGAGCAGGACACGGGGACACTGAGCCACAAACACTGCGTGTGAGGAGAAAGCAGGACACGGGGACACTGAGACACAAAAACTGCGTGTGAGGAGAGAGCAGGACACAGGGACACTGAGCCACAAACATGTGTGTGAGGAGAGAGCAGGACACGGGGACACTGAGCCACAAACCTTGCGTGTGAGGAGAGAGCAGGACACAGGGAAACTGAGCCACAAACACTGCGTGTGAGGAGAGAGCAGGACACGGGGACACTGAGCAAAGTCACAAACACTGTGTGTGAGGAGAGAGCAGGACACGGGGACACTAAGCCACAAACACTGCGTGTGAGGAGAGAGCAGGACACGGGGACACTGAGCCACAAACACTGCGTGTGAGGAGAGAGCAGGACACAGGGACACTGAGCCACAAACACTGCGTCTGAGGAGAGAGCAGGACATGGGGACACTGAGCCACAAACACTGCGTCTGAGGAGAGAGCAGGACACGGGGACACTGAGCCACAAACACTGTGTGTGAGGAGAGAGCACGACACGGGGACACTGAGCCACAAACACTGCGTGTGAGGAGAGAGCAGGACACGGGGACACTGAGCAAAGCCACAAACACTATGTGTGAGGAGAGAGCAGGACACGGGGACACTGAGCCACAAACACTGCGTGTGAGGAGAGAGCAGGACACGGGGACAATGAGCCACAAACACTGCGTGTGAGGAGAGAGCAGGACACGGGGACACTGAGCCACAAACACTGTGTGTGAGGAGAGAGCAGGACACGGGGACACTGAGCAAAGCCACAAACATTGTGTGTGAGGAGAAAGCAGGACACGGGGACACTGAGCCACAAACACTGTGTGTGAGACGAGACCAGGACACGGGGACACTGAGCCACAAACACTGCGTGTGAGGAGAGAGAAGGACACGGGGACACTGAGCAAAGCCACAAAAACTGCGTGTGAGGAGAGAGCAGGACACGGGGACACTGAGCCACAAACACTGCATGTGAGGAGAGAGCAGGACACAGGGACACTGAGCAAAGCCACAAACACTGCGTGTGGGGAGAGAGCAGGACATGGAGACACTGAGCCACAAACACTGTGTGTGAGGTGAGAGCAGGACACGGGGACACTGAGCCACAAACACTGAGTGTCAGGAGAGAGCAGGACACGGGGACACTGAGCCACAAACACTGCGTGTGAGGAGAGAGCAGGACACGGGGACACTGAGCAAAGCCACAAACACTGCGTGTGGGGAGAGAGCAGGACACTGGGACACTGAGCCACAAACACTGTGTGTGAGGCGAGAGCAGGACACGGGGACACTGAGCCACAAACACTACGTGTGAGGAGAGAGCAGGACACGGGGACACTGAGCCACAAATACTGTGTGTGAGGCGAGAGCAGGACACGGGGACACTGAGCAAAGCCACAAACACTGCGTGTGAGGAGAGAGCAGGACACGGGGACACTGAGCCACAAACACTGCGTGTGAGGAGAGAGCAGGACACGGGGACACTGAGCCACAAACAATGTGTGTGAGGCGAGAGCAGGACACGGGGACACTGAGCAAAGCCACAAACACTGCATGTGAGGAGAGAGCAGGACACAGGGACACTGAGCCACAAACACTGTGTGAGGAGGGAGCAGGACACGGGGACACTGATCCACAAACACTGCATGTGAGGAGAGAGCAGGACACGGGGACACTGAGCCACAAACACTGTGTGTGAGGAGAGAGCAGGACACAGGGACACTGAGCCACAAATACTGTGTGTGAGGAGAGAGCAGGACACGGGGACACTGAGCCACAAACACTGTGTGTGAGCAGAGAGCAGGACACGGGGACACTGAGCAAAGCCACAAATACTGTGTGAGAGGAGAGAGCATGACACGGGGACACTGAGCCACAAACACTGTGTGTGAGGAGAGAGCAGGATACGGGGACACTGAGCAAAGCCACAAATACTGTGTGTGAGGAGAGAGCAGGACACGGGGACACTGAGCCACAAACACTGTGTGTGAGGAGAGAGCAGGACACGGGGACACTGAGCAAAGCCACAAATACTGTGTGTGAGGAGAGAGCAGGACACGGGGACACTGAGCCACAAACACTGTGTGTGAGAGAGAGCAAGACACGGTGACACTGAGCAAAGCCACAAATACTGTGTGAGAGGAGAGAGCAGGACACGGGGACACTGAGCAAAGCCACAAATACTGTGTGAGAGGAGAGAGCAGGACACGGGGACACTGAGCCACAAACACTGCGTGTGAGGAGAGAGCAGGACACTGGGACACTGAGACACAAAAACTGCGTGTGAGGAGAGAGCAGGACACAGGGACACTGAGCCACAAACATGTGTGTGAGGAGAGAGCAGGACACGGGGACACTGAGCCACAAACCTTGCGTGTGAGGAGAGAGCAGGACACAGGGAAACTGAGCCACAAACACTGCGTGTGAGGAGAGAGCAGGACACGGGGACACTGAGCAAAGTCACAAACACTGTGTGTGAGGAGAGAGCAGGACACGGGGACACTAAGCCAAAAACACTGCGTGTGAGGAGAGAGCAGGACACGGGGACACTGAGCCACAAACACTGCGTGTGAGGAGAGAGCAGGACACAGGGACACTGAGCCACAAACACTGCGTCTGAGGAGAGAGCAGGACATGGGGACACTGAGCCACAAACACTGCGTCTGAGGAGAGAGCAGGACACGGGGACACTGAGCCACAAACACTGTGTGTGAGGAGAGAGCAGGACACGGGGACACTGAGCCACAAACACTGCGTGTGAGGAGAGAGCAGGACACGGGGACACTGAGCCACAAACACTGTGTGTGAGGAGAGAGCAGGACACGGGGACACTGAGGAAAGCCACAAACATTGTGTGTGAGGAGAAAGCAGGACACGGGGACACTGAGCCACAAACACTGTGTGTGAGACGAGACCAGGACACGGGGACACTGAGCCACAAACACTGCGTGTGAGGAGAGAGAAGGACACGGGGACACTGAGCAAAGCCACAAAAACTGCGTGTGAGGAGAGAGCAGGACACGGGGACACTGAGCCACAAACACTGCATGTGAGGAGAGAGCAGGACACAGGAACACTGAGCAAAGCCACAAACACTGCGTGTGGGGAGAGAGCAGGACATGGAGACACTGAGCCACAAACACTGTGTGTGAGGTGAGAGCAGGACACGGGGACACTGAGCCACAAACACTGAGTGTCAGGAGAGAGCAGGACACGGGGACACTGAGCCACAAACACTGCGTGTGAGGAGAGAGCAGGACACGGGGACACTGAGCAAAGCCACAAACACTGCGTGTGGGGAGAGAGCAGGACACTGGGACACTGAGCCACAAACACTGTGTGTGAGGCGAGAGCAGGACACGGGGACACTGAGCCACAAACACTGCGTGTGAGGAGAGAGCAGGACACAGGGACACTGAGCCACAAAACCTGTGTGTGAGGAGAGAGCAGGACATGGGGACACTGAGCCACAAACACTGTGTGTGAGGAGAGAGCAGGACACAGGGACACTGAGCCACAAACACTGCATGTGAGGAGAGAGCAGGACACGGGGACACTGAGCCACAAACACTGCGTGTGAGGAGAGAGCAGGACACGGGGACACTGAGCCACAAATACTGTGTGTGAGGAGAGAGCAGGACACGGGGACACTGAGCCACAAATACTGCGTGTGAGGAGAGAGCAGGACACGGGGACACCGAGCCACAAACACTGTGTGTGAGGAGGGAGCAGGACACGGGGACTCTGAGCCACAAACACTGCGTGTGAGGAGAGAGCAGGACACGGGGACACTGAGCCACAAACACTGTGTGTGAGGAGGGAGCAGGACACAGGGACACTGAGCCACAAATACTGTGTGTGAGGCGAGAGCAGGACACGGGGACACTGAGCAAAGCCACAAACACTGCGTGTGAGGAGAGAGCAGGACACGGGGACACTGAGCCACAAACACTGCGTGTGAGGAGAGAGCAGGACACGGGGACACTGAGCCACAAACAATGTGTGTGAGGCGAGAGCAGGACACGGGGACACTGAGCAAAGCCACAAACACTGCATGTGAGGAGAGAGCAGGACACAGGGACACTGAGCCACAAACACTGTGTGAGGAGGGAGCAGGACACGGGGACACTGAGCCACAAACACTGCGTGTGAGGAGAGAGCAGGACACGGGGACACTGAGCCACAAACACTGTGTGTGAGGAGAGAGCAGGACACAGGGACACTGAGCCACAAATACTGTGTGTGAGGAGAGAGCAGGACACGGGGACACTGAGCCACAAACACTGTGTGTGAGCAGAGAGCAGGACACGGGGACACTGAGCAAAGCCACAAATACTGTGTGAGAGGAGAGAGCATGACACGGGGACACTGAGCCACAAACACTGTGTGTGAGGAGAGAGCAGGACACGGGGACACTGAGCAAAGCCACAAATACTGTGTGTGAGGAGAGAGCAGGACACGGGGACACTGAGCCACAAACACTGTGTGTGAGGAGAGAGCAGGAAACGGGGACACTGAGCAAAGCCACAAATACTGTGTGTGAGGAGAGAGCAGGACACGGGGACACTGAGCCACAAACACTGTGTGTGAGAGAGAGCAAGACACGGTGACACTGAGCAAAGCCACAAATACTGTGTGAGAGGAGAGAGCAGGACACGGGGACACTGAGCAAAGCCACAAATTCTGTGTGAGAGGAGAGAGCAGGACACGGGGACACTGAGCCACAAACACTGCGTGTGAGGAGAGAGCAGGACACGGGGACACTGAGACACAAAAACTGCGTGTGAGGAGAGAGCAGGACACAGGGACACTGAGCCACAAACATGTGTGTGAGGAGAGAGCAGGACACGGGGACACTGAGCCACAAACCTTGCGTGTGAGGAGAGAGCAGGACACAGGGAAACTGAGCCACAAACACTGCGTGTGAGGAGAGAGCAGGACACGGGGACACTGAGCAAAGTCACAAACACTGTGTGTGAGGAGAGAGCAGGACACGGGGACACTAAGCCACAAACACTGCGTGTGAGGAGAGAGCAGGACACGGGGACACTGAGCCACAAACACTGCTTGTGAGGAGAGAGCAGGACACAGGGACACTGAGCCACAAACACTGCGTCTGAGGAGAGAGCAGGACATGGGGACACTGAGCCACAAACACTGCGTCTGAGGAGAGAGCAGGACACGGGGACACTGAGCCACAAACACTGTGTGTGAGGAGAGAGCAGGACACGGGGACACTGAGCCACAAACACTGTGTGTGAGGAGAGAGCAGGACACGGGGACACTGAGCAAAGCCACAAACACTATGTGTGAGGAGAGAGCAGGACACGGGGACACTGAGCCACAAACACTGCGTGTGAGGAGAGAGAAGGACACGGGGACAATGAGCCACAAACACTGCGTGTGAGGAGAGAGCAGGACACGGGGACAGTGAGCCACAAACACTGTGTGTGAGGAGAGAGCAGGACACGGGGACACTGAGCAAAGCCACAAACATTGTGTGTGAGGAGAAAGCAGGACACGGGGACACTGAGCCACAAACACTGTGTGTGAGACGATATCAGGACACGGGGACACTGAGCCACAAACACTGCGTGTGAGGAGAGAGAAGGACACGGGGACACTGAGCAAAGCCACAAAAACTGCGTGTGAGGAGAGAGCAGGACACGGGGACACTGAGCCACAAACACTGCATGTGAGGAGAGAGCAGGACACAGGGACACTGAGCAAAGCCACAAACACTGCGTGTGGGGAGAGAGCAGGACATGGAGACACTGAGCCACAAACACTGTGTGTGAGGTGAGAGCAGGACACGGGGACACTGAGCCACAAACACTGAGTGTCAGGAGAGAGCAGGACACGGGGACACTGAGCCACAAACACTGCGTGTGAGGAGAGAGCAGGACACAGGGACACTGAGCAAAGCCACAAACACTGCGTGTGGGGAGAGAGCAGGACACTGGGACACTGAGCCACAAACACTGTGTGTGAGGCGAGAGCAGGACACGGGGACACTGAGCCACAAACACTGTGTGTGAGGAGGGAGCAGGACACGAGAACACTGAGCCACAAACACTGTGTGTGAGGAGGGAGCAGGACACGGGGACACTGAGCCACAAACACTGTGTGTGAGGCGAGAGCAGGACACGGGGACACTGAGCCACAAACACTGAGTGTCATGAGAGAGCAGGACACGGGGACACTGAGCCACAAACACTGCGTGTGAGGAGAGAGCAGGACACGGGGACACTGAGCAAAGCCACAAACACTGCGTGTTGGGAGAGAGCAGGACATGGAGACACTGAGCCACAAACACTGTGTGTGAGGAGAGAGCAGGACACGGGGACACTGAGCCACAAACACTGCGTGTGAGGAGAGAGCAGGACACGGGGACACTGAGCCACAAACACTGTGTGTGAGGAGAGAGCAGGACACGGGGACACTGAGCAAAGCCACAAATACTGTGTGTGAGGAGAGAGCAGGACACGGGGACACTGAGCCACAAACACTGTGTGTGAGACGAGACCAGGACACGGGGACACTGAGCCACAAACACTGCGTGTGAGGAGAGAGAAGGACACGGGGACACTGAGCAAAGCCACAAAAACTGCGTGTGAGGAGAGAGCAGGACACGGGGACACTGAGCCACAAACACTGCATGTGAGGAGAGAGCAGGACACAGGGACACTGAGCAAAGCCACAAACACTGCGTGTGGGGAGAGAGCAGGACATGGAGACACTGAGCCACAAACACTGTGTGTGAGGTGAGAGCAGGACACGGGGACACTGAGCCACAAACACTGAGTGTCAGGAGAGAGCAGGACACGGGGACACTGAGCCACAAACACTGCGTGTGAGGAGAGAGCAGGACACGGGGACACTGAGCAAAGCCACAAACACTGCGTGTGGGGAGAGAGCAGGACACTGGGACACTGAGCCACAAATACTGTGTGTGAGGCGAGAGCAGGACACGGGGACACTGAGCCACAAACAATGCATGTGAGGAGAGAGCAGGACACGGGGACTCTGAGCCACAAACACTGTGTGTGAGGAGGGAGCAGGACACGAGAACACTGAGCCACAAACACTGTGTGTGAGGAGGGAGCAGGACACGGGGACACTGAGCCACAAACACTGTGTGTGAGGCGAGAGCAGGACACGGGGACACTGAGCCACAAACACTGAGTGTCAGGAGAGAGCAGGACACGGGGACACTGAGCCACAAACACTGCGTGTGAGGAGAGAGCAGGACACGGGGACACTGAGCAAAGCCACAAACACTGCGTGTTGGGAGAGAGCAGGACATGGAGACACTGAGCCACAAATACTGTGTGTGAGGAGAGAGCAGGACACGGGGACACTGAGCCACAAACACTGCGTGTGAGGAGAGAGCAGGACACGGGGACACTGAGCCACCAACACTGTGTGTGAGGAGGGAGCAGGACACGAGAACACTAAGCCACAAACATTGTGTGTGAGGAGGGAGCAGGACACGGGGACACTGAGCCACAAACACTGTGTCTGAGGAGAGAGCAGGATACGGGGACACTGAACAAAGCCACAAACACTGCGTGTGAGGAGAGAGCAGGACACGGGGACACTGAGCCACAAACACTGTGTGAGGAGAGAGCAGGACACAGGGACACTGAGCCACAAACACTGCGTGTGAGGAGGGAGCAGGACACAGGGACACTGAGCCACAAACACTGTGTGTGAGGAGAGAGCAGGACATGGAGACACTGAGCCACAAACACTGCGTGTGAGGAGAGAGCAGGACAAGGGGACACTGAGCCACAAACACTGCGTGTGAGGAGAGAGCAGGACACGGGGACACTGAGCAAAGCCACAAACACTGTGTGTGAGGAGAGAGCAGGACACAGGGACACTGAGCCACAAATACTGTGTGTGAGGAGAGAGCAGGACACGGGGACACTGAGCCACAAACACTTCGTGTGAGGAGAGAGCAGGACACGGGGACACTGAGCCACAAACACTGTGTGTGAGGAGAGAGTAGGACATGGGGACACTGAGTCACAAACACTGTGTGTGAGGAGAGAGCAGGACACGGGGACACTGAGCCACAAACACTGCATATGAGGAGAGAGCAGGACACGGGGACACTGAGCCACAAACACTGCGTGTGAGGAGAGAGCAGGACACAGGGACACTGAGCCACAAACACTGTGTGTGAGAAGAGAGCAGGACACGGGGACACTGAGCCACAAACACTCTGTGTGAGGAGAGAGCAGGACACGGGGACACTGAGCCACAAACACTGCGTGTGAGGAGAGAGCAGGACACGGGGACACTGAGCCACAAACACTGCATGTGAGGAGAGAGCAGGACACGGGGACACTGAGCCACAAACACTGCGTGTGAGGAGAGAGCAGGACACGAGAACACTAAGCCACAAACACTGTGTGTGAGGAGGGAGCAGGACACGGGGACACTGAGCCACAAACACTGTGTCTGAGGAGAGAGCAGGATACGGGGACACTGAACAAAGCCACAAACACTGCGTGTGAGGAGAGAGCAGGACACGGGGACACTGAGCCACAAACACTGTGTGAGGAGAGAGCAGGACACAGGGACACTGAGCCACAAACACTGCGTGTCAGGAGGGAGCAGGACACAGGGACACTGAGCCACAAACACTGTGTGTGAGGAGAGAGCAGGACATGGAGACACTGAGCCACAAACACTGCGTGTGAGGAGAGAGCAGGACAAGGGGACACTGAGCCACAAACACTGCGTGTGAGGAGAGAGCAGGACACGGGGACACTGAGCAAAGCCACAAACACTGTGTGTGAGGAGAGAGCAGGACACAGGGACACTGAGCCACAAATACTGTGTGTGAGGAGAGAGCAGGACACGGGGACACTGAGCCACAAACACTTCGTGTGAGGAGAGAGCAGGACACGGGGACACTGAGCCACAAACACTGTGTGTGAGGAGAGAGTAGGACATGGGGACACTGAGTCACAAACACTGTGTGTGAGGAGAGAGCAGGACACGGGGACACTGAGCCACAAACACTGCATGTGAGGAGAGAGCAGGACACGGGGACACTGAGCCACAAACACTGCGTGTGAGGAGAGAGCAGGACACAGGGACACTGAGCCACAAACACTGTGTGTGAGGAGAGAGCAGGACACGGGGACACTGAGCCACAAACACTCTGTGTGAGGAGAGAGCAGGACACGGGGACACTGAGCCACAAACACTGCGTGTGAGGAGAGAGCAGGACACGGGGACACTGAGCCACAAACACTGCATGTGAGGAGAGAGCAGGACACGGGGACACTGAGCCACAAACACTGCGTGTGAGGAGAGAGCAGGACACAGGGACACTGAGCCACAAACACTGTGTGTGAGGAGAGAGCAGGACACGGGGACACTGAGCCACAAACACTGTGTGTGAGGAGAGAGCAGGACACAGGGACACTGAGCCACAAACACTGCATGTGAGGAGAGAGCAGGACACGGGGACACTGAGCCACAAACACTGCGTGTGAGGAGAGAGCAGGACACGGGGACACTGAGCCACAAATACTGTGTGTGAGGAGAGAGCAGGACACGGGGACACTGAGCCACAAATACTGCGTGTGAGGAGAGAGCAGGACACGGGGACACTGAGCCACAAACACTGTGTGTGAGGAGGGAGCAGGACACGGGGACTCTGAGCCACAAACACTGCGTGTGAGGAGAGAGCAGGACACGGGGACACTGAGCCACAAACACTGCGTGTGAGGAGAGAGCAGGACACGGGGACACTGAGCCACAAACAATGTGTGTGAGGCGAGAGCAGGACACGGGGACACTGAGCAAAGCCACAAACACTGCATGTGAGGAGAGAGCAGGACACAGGGACACTGAGCCACAAACACCGTGTGAGGAGGGAGCAGGACACGGGGACACTGAGCCACAAACACTGCGTGTGAGGAGAGAGCAGGACACGGGGACACTGAGCCACAAACACTGTGTGTGAGGAAAGAGCAGGACACAGGGACACTGAGCCACAAATACTGTGTGTGAGGAGAGAGCAGGACATGGGGACACTGAGCCACAAACACTGTGTGTGAGGAGAGAGCAGGACACGGGACACTGAGCCACAAACACTGCGTGTGAGGAGAGAGCAGGACACGGGGACACTGAGCCACAAACACTGCGTGTGAGGAGAGAGCAGGACACGGGGACACTGAGCCACAAACACTGCGTGTGAGGAGAGAGCAGGACACGGGGACACTGAGCAAAGCCACAAAAACTGCGTATGAGGAGAGAGCAGGACACGGGGACACTGAGCAAAGCCACAAAAACTGCGTATGAGGAGAGAGCAGGACACTGGGACACTGAGCCACAAACACTGCGTGTGAGGAGAGAGCAGGACACAGGGACACTGAGCCACAAACACTGTATGTGAAGAGAGAGCAGGACACGGGGACACTGAGCCACAAACACTGTGTGTGAGGAGAGAGCAGGACACGGGGACACTGAGCCACAAACACTGCATGTGAGGAGAGAGTAGGACACGGGGACACTGAGCAAAGCCACAAACACTGCGTGTGAGGAGAGAGCAGGACACGTAGATAATGAGCCACAAACACTGTGTGTGAGGAGAGAGCAGGACACAGGGACACTGAGCCACAAACACTGCGTGTGAGGAGAGAGCAGGACACGGGACACTGAGCCACAAACACTGTGTGTGAGGAGAGAGCAGGACACGGGGACACTGAGCCACAAACACTGTGTGTGAGGAGAGAGCAGGACACGGGGACACTGAGCAAAGCCACACACACTGTGTGTGAGGAGAGAGCAGGACACGGGGACACTGAGCCACAAACACTGCGTGTGAGGAGAGAGCAGGACACGGGGACACTGAGCCACAAACACTGCGTCTGAAGAGAGAGCAGGACACGGGGACACTGAGCCACCAACTCTGCGTGTGAAGAGAGAGCAGGACACGGGGACACTGAGCCACAAACACTGCGTGTGAGGAGAGAGCAGGACACGGGACACTGAGCCACAAACACTGCGTGTGAGGAGAGAGCAGGACACGGGGACACTGAGCCACAAACACTGTGTGTGAGGAGAGAGCAGGACACGGGGACACTGAGCAAAGCCACACACACTGTGTGTGAGGAGAGAGCAGGACACGGGGACACTGAGCCACAAACACTGCGTGTGAGGAGAGAGCAGGACACGGGGACACTGAGCCACAAACACTGCGTCTGAAGAGAGAGCAGGACACGGGGACACTGAGCCACCAACACTGCGTGTGAAGAGAGAGCAGGACACGGGGACACTGAGCCACAAACACTGTGTGTGAGGAGAGAGCAGGACACGGGGACACTGAGCCAAAAACACGGTGTGCGAGGAGAGAGCAGGACACGGGGACACTGAGCCACAAACACTGCATTTGAGGAGAGAGCGGGACACGGGGACACTGAGCCACAAACACTGCGTGTGAGGAGAGAGCAGGACACGGGGACACTGAGCAAAGCCACAAATACTGCGTGTGAGGAGAGAGCGGGATACGGGGACACTGAGCAACAAACACTGTGTGTGAGGAGAGAGCAGGACACGGGGACACTGAGCCACAAACACTGCATGTGAGGAGAGAGCAGGACACTGGGACACTGAGCCACAAACACTGCATGTGAGGAGAGAGCAGGACACGGGGACACTGAGCCACAAACACTGCGTGTGAGGAGAGAGCAGGACACAGGTACACTGAGCCACAAACACTGCGTGTGAGGAGAGAGCAGGACATGGGGACACTGAGCCACAAACACTGTGTGTGAGGAGAGCAGGACACGGGGACACTGAGCCACAAACACTGTATATGAAGAGAGAGCAGGACACGGGGACACTGAGCCACAAACACTGCATGTGAGGAGAGAGTAGGACACGGGGACACTGAGCAAAGCCAAAAACACTGCGTGTGAGGAGAGAGCAGGACACTGGGATACTGAGCCACAAACACTGTGTGTGAGGAGAGAGCAGGACACGGGAACTCTGAGCCACAAACACTGCGTGTGAGGAGAGCAGGACACAGGGACACTGAGCCACAAACACTGCGTGTGAGGAGAGAGCAGGACACGGGGACACTGAGCAAAGCCACAAACACTGCGTGTGGGGAGAGAGCAGGACACTGGGACACTGAGCCACAAACACTGTGTGTGAGGAGAGAGCAGGACACGGGGACACTGCGCCACAAACACTGTGTGTGAGGAGAGAGCAGGACACGGGGACACTGAGCCAAAAACACGGTGTGCGAGGAGAGAGCAGGACACGGGGACACTGAGCCACAAACACTGCATTTGAGGAGAGAGCGGGACACGGGGACACTGAGCCACAAACACTGCGTGTGAGGAGAGAGCAGGACACGGGGACACTGAGCAAAGCCACAAATACTGCGTGTGAGGAGAGAGCGGGATACGGGGACACTGAGCAACAAACACTGTGTGTGAGGAGAGAGCAGGACACGGGGACACTGAGCCACAAACACTGCATGTGAGGAGAGAGCAGGACACTGGGACACTGAGCCACAAACACTGCATGTGAGGAGAGAGCAGGACACGGGGACACTGAGCCACAAACACTGCGTGTGAGGAGAGAGCAGGACACAGGTACACTGAGCCACAAACACTGCGTGTGAGGAGAGAGCAGGACATGGGGACACTGAGCCACAAACACTGTGTGTGAGGAGAGCAGGACACGGGGACACTGAGCCACAAACACTGTATATGAAGAGAGAGCAGGACACGGGGACACTGAGCCACAAACACTGCATGTGAGGAGAGAGTAGGACACGGGGACACTGAGCAAAGCCAAAAACACTGCGTGTGAGGAGAGAGCAGGACACTGGGATACTGAGCCACAAACACTGTGTGTGAGGAGAGAGCAGGACACGGGAACTCTGAGCCACAAACACTGCGTGTGAGGAGAGAGCAGGACACAGGGACACTGAGCCACAAACACTGCGTGTGAGGAGAGAGCAGGACACGGGGACACTGAGCAAAGCCACAAACACTGCGTGTGAGGAGAGAGCAGGACACGGGGACACTGAGCAAAGCAACAAACACTGCGTGTGAGGAGAGAGCAGGACACAGGGACACTGACACAAACACTGTGTGTGAGGAGAGAGCAGGACACGGGGACACTGCGCCACAAACACTGTGTGTGAGGAGAGAGCAGGACACGGGGACTCTGAGCCACAAACACTGCGTGTGAGGAGAGAGCAGGACATGGGTACACTGAGCCACAAACACTGCGTGTGAGGAATGAGCAGGACACGGGGACACTGAGCCACAAACACTGCGTGTGAGGAGAGAGCAGGACACGGGGACACTGTGCCACAAACACTGTGTGTGAGGAGAGAGCAGGACACGGGACACTGAGCCACAAACACTGTGTGTGAGGAGAGAGCAGGACACGGGGACACTGAGCCACAAACACTGCGTGTGAGGAGAGAGCAGGACACGGGGACACTGAGCCACAAACACTGCGTGTGAGGAGAGAGCAGGACACGGGGACACTGAGCCACAAACACTGCGTGTGAGGAGAGAGCAGGACACGGGCACACTGAGCCAAAAACACGGTGTGCGAGGAGAGAGCAGGACACGGGGACACTGAGCCACAAACACTGCATTTGAGGAGAGAGCGGGACACGGGGACACTGAGCCACAAACACTGCGTGAGGAGAGAGCAGGACACGGGGACACTGAGCAAAGCCACAAATACTGCGTGTGAGGAGAGAGCGGGATACGGGGACACTGAGCCACAAACACTGCGTGTGAGGAGAGAGCAGGACACGGGGACACTGAGCCACAAACACTGCGTGTGAGGAGAGAGCAGGACACAGGGACACTGAGCCACAAACACTGCGTCTGAGGAGAGAGCAGGACATGGGGACACTGAGCCACAAACACTGCGTCTGAGGAGAGAGCAGGACACGGGGACACTGAGCCACAAACACTGTGTGTGAGGAGAGAGCAGGACACGGGGACACTGAGCCACAAACACTGCGTGTGAGGAGAGAGCAGGACACGGGGACACTGAGCAAAGCCACAAACACTATGTGTGAGGAGAGAGCAGGACACGGGGACACTGAGCCACAAACACTGCGTGTGAGGAGAGAGCAGGACACGGGGACAATGAGCCACAAACACTGCGTGTGAGGAGAGAGCAGGACACGGGGACACTGAGCCACAAACACTGTGTGTGAGGAGAGAGCAGGACACAGGGACACTGAGCAAAGCCACAAACACTGCGTGTGGGGAGAGAGCAGGACATGGAGACACTGAGCCACAAACACTCTGTGTGAGGTGAGAGCAGGACACGGGGACACTGAGCCACAAACACTGCGTGTGAGGAGAGAGCAGGACACGGGGACACTGAGCAAAGCCACAAACACTGCGTGTGGGGAGAGAGCAGGACACTGGGACACTGAGCCACAAACACTGTGTGTGAGGCGAGAGCAGGACACGGGGACACTGAGCCACAAACACTACGTGTGAGGAGAGAGCAGGACACGGGGACACTGAGCCACAAATACTGTGTGTGAGGCGAGAGCAGGACACGGGGACACTGAGCAAAGCCACAAACACTGCGTGTGAGGAGAGAGCAGGACACGGGGACACTGAGCCACAAACACTGCGTGTGAGGAGAGAGCAGGACACGGGGACACTGAGCCACAAACAATGTGTGTGAGGCGAGAGCAGGACACGGGGACACTGAGCAAAGCCACAAACACTGCATGTGAGGAGAGAGCAGGACACAGGGACACTGAGCCACAAACACTGTGTGAGGAGGGAGCAGGACACGGGGACACTGAGCCACAAACACTGCGTGTGAGGAGAGAGCAGGACACGGGGACACTGAGCCACAAACACTGTGTGTGAGGAGAGAGCAGGACACAGGGACACTGAGCCACAAATACTGTGTGTGAGGAGAGAGCAGGACACGGGGACACTGAGCCACAAACACTGTGTGTGAGCAGAGAGCAGGACACGGGGACACTGAGCAAAGCCACAAATACTGTGTGAGAGGAGAGAGCATGACACGGGGACACTGAGCCACAAACACTGTGTGTGAGGAGAGAGCAGGACACGGGGACACTGAGCCACAAACACTGCGTGTGAGGAGAGAGCAGGACACAGGGACACTGAGCCACAAACACTGCGTCTGAGGAGAGAGCAGGACATGGGGACACTGAGCCACAAACACTGCGTCTGAGGAGAGAGCAGGACACGGGGACACTGAGCCACAAACACTGTGTGTGAGGAGAGAGCAGGACACGGGGACACTGAGCCACAAACACTGCGTGTGAGGAGAGAGCAGGACACGGGGACACTGAGCAAAGCCACAAACACTATGTGTGAGGAGAGAGCAGGACACGGGGACACTGAGCCACAAACAATGCGTGTGAGGAGAGAGCAGGACACGGGGACAATGAGCCACAAACACTGCGTGTGAGGAGAGAGCAGGACACGGGGACACTGAGCCACAAACACTGTGTGTGAGGAGAGAGCAGGACACAGGGACACTGAGCAAAGCCACAAACACTGCGTGTGGGGAGAGAGCAGGACATGGAGACACTGAGCCACAAACACTGTGTGTGAGGTGAGAGCAGGACACGGGGACACTGAGCCACAAACACTGCGTGTGAGGAGAGAGCAGGACACGGGGACACTGAGCAAAGCCACAAACACTGCGTGTGGGGAGAGAGCAGGACACTGGGACACTGAGCCACAAACACTGTGTGTGAGGCGAGAGCAGGACACGGGGACACTGAGCCACAAACACTACGTGTGAGGAGAGAGCAGGACACGGGGACACTGAGCCACAAATACTGTGTGTGAGGCGAGAGCAGGACACGGGGACACTGAGCAAAGCCACAAACACTGCGTGTGAGGAGAGAGCAGGACACGGGGACACTGAGCCACAAACACTGCGTGTGAGGAGAGAGCAGGACACGGGGACACTGAGCCACAAACAATGTGTGTGAGGCGAGAGCAGGACACGGGGACACTGAGCAAAGCCACAAACACTGCATGTGAGGAGAGAGCAGGACACAGGGACACTGAGCCACAAACACTGTGTGAGGAGGGAGCAGGACACGGGGACACTGAGCCACAAACACTGCGTGTGAGGAGAGAGCAGGACACGGGGACACTGAGCCACAAACACTGTGTGTGAGGAGAGAGCAGGACACAGGGACACTGAGCCACAAATACTGTGTGTGAGGAGAGAGCAGGACACGGGGACACTGAGCCACAAACACTGTGTGTGAGCAGAGAGCAGGACACGGGGACACTGAGCAAAGCCACAAATACTGTGTGAGAGGAGAGAGCATGACACGGGGACACTGAGCCACAAACACTGTGTGTGAGGAGAGAGCAGGATACGGGGACACTGAGCAAAGCCACAAATACTGTGTGTGAGGAGAGAGCAGGACACGGGGACACTGAGCCACAAACACTGTGTGTGAGGAGAGAGCAGGACACGGGGACACTGAGCAAAGCCACAAATACTGTGTGTGAGGAGAGAGCAGGACACGGGGACACTGAGCCACAAACACTGTGTGTGAGAGAGAGCAAGACACGGTGACACTGAGCAAAGCCACAAATACTGTGTGAGAGGAGAGAGCAGGACACGGGGACACTGAGCAAAGCCACAAATACTGTGTGAGAGGAGAGAGCAGGACACGGGGACACTGAGCCACAAACACTGCGTGTGAGGAGAGAGCAGGACACTGGGACACTGAGACACAAAAACTGCGTGTGAGGAGAGAGCAGGACACAGGGACACTGAGCCACAAACATGTGTGTGAGGAGAGAGCAGGACACGGGGACACTGAGCCACAAACCTTGCGTGTGAGGAGAGAGTAGGACACAGGGAAACTGAGCCACAAACACTGCGTGTGAGGAGAGAGCAGGACACGGGGACACTGAGCAAAGTCACAAACACTGTGTGTGAGGAGAGAGCAGGACACGGGGACACTAAGCCACAAACACTGCGTGTGAGGAGAGAGCAGGACACGGGGACACTGAGCCACAAACACTGCGTGTGAGGAGAGAGCAGGACACAGGGACACTGAGCCACAAACACTGCGTCTGAGGAGAGAGCAGGACATGGGGACACTGAGCCACAAACACTGCGTCTGAGGAGAGAGCAGGATACGGGGACACTGAGCCACAAACACTGTGTGTGAGGAGAGAGCAGGACACGGGGACACTGAGCCACAAACACTGCGTGTGAGGAGAGAGCAGGACACGGGGACACTGAGCAAAGCCACAAACACTATGTGTGAGGAGAGAGCAGGACACGGGGACACTGAGCCACAAACACTGCATGTGAGGAGAGAGCAGGACACGGGGACAATGAGCCACAAACACTGCGTGTGAGGAGAGAGCAGGACACGGGGACACTGAGCCACAAACACTGTGTGTGAGGAGAGAGCAGGACACGGGGACACTGAGCAAAGCCACAAACATTGTGTGTGAGGAGAAAGCAGGACACGGGGACACTGAGCCACAAACACTGTGTGTGAGACGAGACCAGGACACGGGGACACTGAGCCACAAACACTGCGTGTGAGGAGAGAGAAGGACACGGGGACACTGAGCAAAGCCACAAAAACTGCGTGTGAGGAGAGAGCAGGACACGGGGACACTGAGCCACAAACACTGCATGTGAGGAGAGAGCAGGACACAGGAACACTGAGCAAAGCCACAAACACTGCGTGTGGGGAGAGAGCAGGACATGGAGACACTGAGCCACAAACACTGTGTGTGAGGTGAGAGCAGGACACGGGGACACTGAGCCACAAACACTGAGTGTCAGGAGAGAGCAGGACACGGGGACACTGAGCCACAAACACTGCGTGTGAGGAGAGAGCAGGACACGGGGACACTGAGCAAAGCCACAAACACTGCGTGTGGGGAGAGAGCAGGACACTGGGACACTGAGCCACAAACACTGTGTGTGAGGCGAGAGCAGGACACGGGGACACTGAGCCACAAACACTGCGTGTGAGGAGAGAGCAGGACACAGGGACACTGAGCCACAAAACCTGTGTGTGAGGAGAGAGCAGGACATGGGGACACTGAGCCACAAACACTGTGTGTGAGGAGAGAGCAGGACACAGGGACACTGAGCCACAAACACTGCATGTGAGGAGAGAGCAGGACACGGGGACACTGAGCCACAAACACTGCGTGTGAGGAGAGAGCAGGACACGGGGACACTGAGCCACAAATACTGTGTGTGAGGAGAGAGCAGGACACGGGGACACTGAGCCACAAATACTGCGTGTGAGGAGAGAGCAGGACACGGGGACACCGAGCCACAAACACTGTGTGTGAGGAGGGAGCAGGACACGGGGACTCTGAGCCACAAACACTGCGTGTGAGGAGAGAGCAGGACACGGGGACACTGAGCCACAAACACTGTGTGTGAGGAGGGAGCAGGACACAGGGACACTGAGCCACAAATACTGTGTGTGAGGCGAGAGCAGGACACGGGGACACTGAGCAAAGCCACAAACACTGCGTGTGAGGAGAGAGCAGGACACGGGGACACTGAGCCACAAACACTGCGTGTGAGGAGAGAGCAGGACACGGGGACACTGAGCCACAAACAATGTGTGTGAAGCGAGAGCAGGACACGGGGACACTGAGCAAAGCCACAAACACTGCATGTGAGGAGAGAGCAGGACACAGGGACACTGAGCCACAAACACTGTGTGAGGAGGGAGCAGGACACGGGGACACTGAGCCACAAACACTGCGTGTGAGGAGAGAGCAGAACACGGGGACACTGAGCCACAAACACTGTGTGTGAGGAGAGAGCAGGACACAGGGACACTGAGCCACAAATACTGTGTGTGAGGAGAGAGCAGGACACGGGGACACTGAGCCACAAACACTGTGTGTGAGCAGAGAGCAGGACACGGGGACACTGAGCAAAGCCACAAATACTGTGTGAGAGGAGAGAGCATGACACGGGGACACTGAGCCACAAACACTGTGTGTGAGGAGAGAGCAGGACACGGAGACACTGAGCAAAGCCACAAATACTGTGTGTGAGGAGAGAGCAGGACACGGGGACACTGAGCCACAAACACTGTGTGTGAGGAGAGAGCAGGACACGGGGACACTGAGCAAAGCCACAAATACTGTGTGTGAGGAGAGAGCAGGACACGGGGACACTGAGCCACAAACATTGTGTGTGAGAGAGAGCAAGACACGGTGACACTGAGCAAAGCCACAAATACTGTGTGAGAGGAGAGAGCAGGACACGGGGACACTGAGCAAAGCCACAAATTCTGTGTGAGAGGAGAGAGCAGGACACGGGGACACTGAGCCACAAACACTGCGTGTGAGGAGAGAGCAGGACACGGGGACACTGAGACACAAAAACTGCGTGTGAGGAGAGAGCAGGACACAGGGACACTGAGCCACAAACATGTGTGTGAGGAGAGAGCAGGACACGGGGACACTGAGCCACAAACCTTGCGTGTGAGGAGAGAGCAGGACACAGGGAAACTGAGCCACAAACACTGCGTGTGAGGAGAGAGCAGGACACGGGGACACTGAGCAAAGTCACAAACACTGTGTGTGAGGAGAGAGCAGGACACGGGGACACTAAGCCACAAACACTGCGTGTGAGGAGAGAGCAGGACACGGGGACACTGAGCCACAAACACTGCGTGTGAGGAGAGAGCAGGACACAGGGACACTGAGCCACAAACACTGCGTCTGAGGAGAGAGCAGGACATGGGGACACTGAGCCACAAACACTGCGTCTGAGGAGAGAGCAGGACACGGGGACACTGAGCCACAAACACTGTGTGTGAGGAGAGAGCAGGACACGGGGACACTGAGCCACAAACACTGTGTGTGAGGAGAGAGCAGGACACGGGGACACTGAGCAAAGCCACAAACACTATGTGTGAGGAGAGAGCAGGACACGGGGACACTGAGCCACAAACACTGCGTGTGAGGAGAGAGAAGGACACGGGGACAATGAGCCACAAACACTGCGTGTGAGGAGAGAGCAGGACACGGGGACAGTGAGTCACAAACACTGTGTGTGAGGAGAGAGCAGGACACGGGGACACTGAGCAAAGCCACAAACATTGTGTGTGAGGAGAAAGCAGGACACGGGGACACTGAGCCACAAACACTGTGTGTGAGACGATATCAGGACACGGGGACACTGAGCCACAAACACTGCGTGTGAGGAGAGAGAAGGACACGGGGACACTGAGCAAAGCCACAAAAACTGTGTGTGAGGCGAGAGCAGGACACGGGGACACTGAGCCACAAACACTGTGTGTGAGGAGGGAGCAGGACACGAGAACACTGAGCCACAAACACTGTGTGTGAGGAGGGAGCAGGACACGGGGACACTGAGCCACAAACACTGTGTGTGAGGCGAGAGCAGGACACGGGGACACTGAGCCACAAACACTGAGTGTCATGAGAGAGCAGGACACGGGGACACTGAGCCACAAACACTGCGTGTGAGGAGAGAGCAGGACACGGGGACACTGAGCAAAGCCACAAACACTGCGTGTTGGGAGAGAGCAGGACATGGAGACACTGAGCCACAAACACTGTGTGTGAGGAGAGAGCAGGACACGGGGACACTGAGCCACAAACACTGCGTGTGAGGAGAGAGCAGGACACGGGGACACTGAGCCACAAACACTGTGTGTGAGGAGAGAGCAGGACACGGGGACACTGAGCAAAGCCACAAATACTGTGTGTGAGGAGAGAGCAGGACACGGGGACACTGAGCCACAAACACTGTGTGTGAGAGAGAGCAAGACACGGTGACACTGAGCAAAGCCACAAATACTGTGTGAGAGGAGAGAGCAGGACACGGGGACACTGAGCAAAGCCACAAATACTGTGTGAGAGGAGAGAGCAGGACACGGGGACACTGAGCCACAAACACTGCGTGTGAGGAGAGAGCAGGACACGGGGACACTGAGACACAAAAACTGCGTGTGAGGAGAGAGCAGGACACAGGGACACTGAGCCACAAACATGTGTGTGAGGAGAGAGCAGGACACGGGGACACTGAGCCACAAACCTTGCGTGTGAGGAGAGAGCAGGACACAGGGAAACTGAGCCACAAACACTGCGTGTGAGGAGAGAGCAGGACACGGGGACACTGAGCAAAGTCACAAACACTGTGTGTGAGGAGAGAGCAGGACACGGGGACACTAAGCCACAAACACTGCGTGTGAGGAGAGAGCAGGACACGGGGACACTGAGCCACAAACACTGCGTGTGAGGAGAGAGCAGGACACAGGGACACTGAGCCACAAACACTGCGTCTGAGGAGAGAGCAGGACATGGGGACACTGAGCCACAAACACTGCGTCTGAGGAGAGAGCAGGACACGGGGACACTGAGCCACAAACACTGTGTGTGAGGAGAGACCAGGACACGGGGACACTGAGCCACAAACACTGCGTGTGAGGAGAGAGCAGGACACAGGGACACTGAGCAAAGCCACAAACACTATGTGTGAGGAGAGAGCAGGACACGGGGACACTGAGCCACAAACACTGCGTGTGAGGAGAGAGCAGGACACGGGGACAATGAGCCACAAACACTGCGTGTGAGGAGAGAGCAGGACACGGGGACACTGAGCCACAAACACTGTGTGTGAGGAGAGAGCAGGACACGGGGACACTGAGCAAAGCCACAAACATTGTGTGTGAGGAGAAAGCAGGACACGGGGACACTGAGCCACAAACACTGTGTGTGAGACGAGACCAGGACACGGGGACACTGAGCCACAAACACTGCGTGTGAGGAGAGAGAAGGACACGGGGACACTGAGCAAAGCCACAAAAACTGCGTGTGAGGAGAGAGCAGGACACGGGGACACTGAGCCACAAACACTGCATGTGAGGAGAGAGCAGGACACAGGGACACTGAGCAAAGCCACAAACACTGCGTGTGGGGAGAGAGCAGGACATGGAGACACTGAGCCACAAACACTGTGTGTGAGGTGAGAGCAGGACACGGGGACACTGAGCCACAAACACTGAGTGTCAGGAGAGAGCAGGACACGGGGACACTGAGCCACAAACACTGCGTGTGAGGAGAGAGCAGGACACGGGGACACTGAGCAAAGCCACAAACACTGCGTGTGGGGAGAGAGCAGGACACTGGGACACTGAGCCACAAATACTGTGTGTGAGGCGAGAGCAGGACACGGGGACACTGAGCCACAAACAATGCATGTGAGGAGAGAGCAGGACACGGGGACTCTGAGCCACAAACACTGTGTGTGAGGAGGGAGCAGGACACGAGAACACTGAGCCACAAACACTGTGTGTGAGGAGGGAGCAGGACACGGGGACACTGAGCCACAAACACTGTGTGTGAGGCGAGAGCAGGACACGGGGACACTGAGCCACAAACACTGCGTGTGAGGAGAGAGCAGGACACGGGGACACTGAGCAAAGCCACAAACACTGCGTGTTGGGAGAGAGCAGGACATGGAGACACTGAGCCACAAACACTGTGTGTGAGGAGAGAGCAGGACACGGGGACACTGAGCCACAAACACTGCGTGTGAGGAGAGAGCAGGACACGGGGACACTGAGCCACCAACACTGTGTGTGAGGAGGGAGCAGGACACGAGAACACTAAGCCACAAACATTGTGTGTGAGGAGGGAGCAGGACACGGGGACACTGAGCCACAAACACTGTGTCTGAGGAGAGAGCAGGATACGGGGACACTGAACAAAGCCACAAACACTGCGTGTGAGGAGAGAGCAGGACACGGGGACACTGAGCCACAAACACTGTGTGAGGAGAGAGCAGGACACAGGGACACTGAGCCACAAACACTGCGTGTGAGGAGGGAGCAGGACACAGGGACACTGAGCCACAAACACTGTGTGTGAGGAGAGAGCAGGACATGGAGACACTGAGCCACAAACACTGCGTGTGAGGAGAGAGCAGGACAAGGGGACACTGAGCCACAAACACTGCGTGTGAGGAGAGAGCAGGACACGGGGACACTGAGCAAAGCCACAAACACTGTGTGTGAGGAGAGAGCAGGACACAGGGACACTGAGCCACAAATACTGTGTGTGAGGAGAGAGCAGGACACGGGGACACTGAGCCACAAACACTTCGTGTGAGGAGAGAGCAGGACACGGGGACACTGAGCCACAAACACTGTGTGTGAGGAGAGAGTAGGACATGGGGACACTGAGTCACAAACACTGTGTGTGAGGAGAGAGCAGGACACGGGGACACTGAGCCACAAACACTGCATATGAGGAGAGAGCAGGACACGGGGACACTGAGCCACAAACACTGCGTGTGAGGAGAGAGCAGGACACAGGGACACTGAGCCACAAACACTGTGTGTGAGAAGAGAGCAGGACACGGGGACACTGAGCCACAAACACTCTGTGTGAGGAGAGAGCAGGACACGGGGACACTGAGCCACAAACACTGCGTGTGAGGAGAGAGCAGGACACGGGGACACTGAGCCACAAACACTGCATGTGAGGAGAGAGCAGGACACGGGGACACTGAGCCACAAACACTGCGTGTGAGGAGAGAGCAGGACACGAGAACACTAAGCCACAAACACTGTGTGTGAGGAGGGAGCAGGACACGGGGACACTGAGCCACAAACACTGTGTCTGAGGAGAGAGCAGGATACGGGGACACTGAACAAAGCCACAAACACTGCGTGTGAGGAGAGAGCAGGACACGGGGACACTGAGCCACAAACACTGTGTGAGGAGAGAGCAGGACACAGGGACACTGAGCCACAAACACTGCGTGTCAGGAGGGAGCAGGACACAGGGACACTGAGCCACAAACACTGTGTGTGAGGAGAGAGCAGGACATGGAGACACTGAGCCACAAACACTGCGTGTGAGGAGAGAGCAGGACAAGGGGACACTGAGCCACAAACACTGCGTGTGAGGAGAGAGCAGGACACGGGGACACTGAGCAAAGCCACAAACACTGTGTGTGAGGAGAGAGCAGGACACAGGGACACTGAGCCACAAATACTGTGTGTGAGGAGAGAGCAGGACACGGGGACACTGAGCCACAAACACTTCGTGTGAGGAGAGAGCAGGACACGGGGACACTGAGCCACAAACACTGTGTGTGAGGAGAGAGTAGGACATGGGGACACTGAATCACAAACACTGTGTGTGAGGAGAGAGCAGGACACGGGGACACTGAGCCACAAACACTGCATGTGAGGAGAGAGCAGGACACGGGGACACTGAGCCACAAACACTGCGTGTGAGGAGAGAGCAGGACACAGGGACACTGAGCCACAAACACTGTGTGTGAGGAGAGAGCAGGACACGGGGACACTGAGCCACAAACACTCTGTGTGAGGAGAGAGCAGGACACGGGGACACTGAGCCACAAACACTGCGTGTGAGGAGAGAGCAGGACACGGGGACACTGAGCCACAAACACTGCATGTGAGGAGAGAGCAGGACACGGGGACACTGAGCCACAAACACTGCGTGTGAGGAGAGAGCAGGACACAGGGACACTGAGCCACAAACACTGTGTGTGAGGAGAGAGCAGGACACGGGGACACTGAGCCACAAACACTGTGTGTGAGGAGAGAGCAGGACACAGGGACACTGAGCCACAAACACTGCATGTGAGGAGAGAGCAGGACACGGGGACACTGAGCCACAAACACTGCGTGTGAGGAGAGAGCAGGACACGGGGACACTGAGCCACAAATACTGTGTGTGAGGAGAGAGCAGGACACGGGGACACTGAGCCACAAATACTGCGTGTGAGGAGAGAGCAGGACACGGGGACACTGAGCCACAAACACTGTGTGTGAGGAGGGAGCAGGACACGGGGACTCTGAGCCACAAACACTGCGTGTGAGGAGAGAGCAGGACACGGGGACACTGAGCCACAAACACTGCGTGTGAGGAGAGAGCAGGACACGGGGACACTGAGCCACAAACAATGTGTGTGAGGCGAGAGCAGGACACGGGGACACTGAGCAAAGCCACAAACACTGCATGTGAGGAGAGAGCAGGACACAGGGACACTGAGCCACAAACACCGTGTGAGGAGGGAGCAGGACACGGGGACACTGAGCCACAAACACTGCGTGTGAGGAGAGAGCAGGACACGGGGACACTGAGCCACAAACACTGTGTGTGAGGAAAGAGCAGGACACAGGGACACTGAGCCACAAATACTGTGTGTGAGGAGAGAGCAGGACATGGGGACACTGAGCCACAAACACTGTGTGTGAGGAGAGAGCAGGACACGGGACACTGAGCCACAAACACTGCGTGTGAGGAGAGAGCAGGACACGGGGACACTGAGCCACAAACACTGCGTGTGAGGAGAGAGCAGGACACGGGGACACTGAGCCACAAACACTGCGTGTGAGGAGAGAGCAGGACACGGGGACACTGAGCAAAGCCACAAAAACTGCGTATGAGGAGAGAGCAGGACACGGGGACACTGAGCAAAGCCACAAAAACTGCGTATGAGGAGAGAGCAGGACACTGGGACACTGAGCCACAAACACTGCGTGTGAGGAGAGAGCAGGACACAGGGACACTGAGCCACAAACACTGTATGTGAAGAGAGAGCAGGACACGGGGACACTGAGCCACAAACACTGTGTGTGAGGAGAGAGCAGGACACGGGGACACTGAGCCACAAACACTGCATGTGAGGAGAGAGTAGGACACGGGGACACTGAGCAAAGCCACAAACACTGCGTGTGAGGAGAGAGCAGGACACGTAGATAATGAGCCACAAACACTGTGTGTGAGGAGAGAGCAGGACACAGGGACACTGAGCCACAAACACTGCGTGTGAGGAGAGAGCAGGACACGGGACACTGAGCCACAAACACTGTGTGTGAGGAGAGAGCAGGACACGGGGACACTGAGCCACAAACACTGTGTGTGAGGAGAGAGCAGGACACGGGGACACTGAGCAAAGCCACACACACTGTGTGTGAGGAGAGAGCAGGACACGGGGACACTGAGCCACAAACACTGCGTGTGAGGAGAGAGCAGGACACGGGGACACTGAGCCACAAACACTGCGTCTGAAGAGAGAGCAGGACACGGGGACACTGAGCCACCAACTCTGCGTGTGAAGAGAGAGCAGGACACGGGGACACTGAGCCACAAACACTGCGTGTGAGGAGAGAGCAGGACACGGGACACTGAGCCACAAACACTGCGTGTGAGGAGAGAGCAGGACACGGGGACACTGAGCCACAAACACTGTGTGTGAGGAGAGAGCAGGACACGGGGACACTGAGCAAAGCCACACACACTGTGTGTGAGGAGAGAGCAGGACACGGGGACACTGAGCCACAAACACTGCGTGTGAGGAGAGAGCAGGACACGGGGACACTGAGCCACAAACACTGCGTCTGAAGAGAGAGCAGGACACGGGGACACTGAGCCACCAACACTGCGTGTGAAGAGAGAGCAGGACACGGGGACACTGAGCCACAAACACTGTGTGTGAGGAGAGAGCAGGACACGGGGACACTGAGCCAAAAACACGGTGTGCGAGGAGAGAGCAGGACACGGGGACACTGAGCCACAAACACTGCATTTGAGGAGAGAGCGGGACACGGGGACACTGAGCCACAAACACTGCGTGTGAGGAGAGAGCAGGACACGGGGACACTGAGCAAAGCCACAAATACTGCGTGTGAGGAGAGAGCGGGATACGGGGACACTGAGCAACAAACACTGTGTGTGAGGAGAGAGCAGGACACGGGGACACTGAGCCACAAACACTGCATGTGAGGAGAGAGCAGGACACTGGGACACTGAGCCACAAACACTGCATGTGAGGAGAGAGCAGGACACGGGGACACTGAGCCACAAACACTGCGTGTGAGGAGAGAGCAGGACACAGGTACACTGAGCCACAAACACTGCGTGTGAGGAGAGAGCAGGACATGGGGACACTGAGCCACAAACACTGTGTGTGAGGAGAGCAGGACACGGGGACACTGAGCCACAAACACTGTATATGAAGAGAGAGCAGGACACGGGGACACTGAGCCACAAACACTGCATGTGAGGAGAGAGTAGGACACGGGGACACTGAGCAAAGCCAAAAACACTGCGTGTGAGGAGAGAGCAGGACACTGGGATACTGAGCCACAAACACTGTGTGTGAGGAGAGAGCAGGACACGGGAACTCTGAGCCACAAACACTGCGTGTGAGGAGAGAGCAGGACACAGGGACACTGAGCCACAAACACTGCGTGTGAGGAGAGAGCAGGACACGGGGACACTGAGCAAAGCCACAAACACTGCGTGTGAGGAGAGAGCAGGACACGGGGACACTGAGCAAAGCAACAAACACTGCGTGTGAGGAGAGAGCAGGACACAGGGACACTGACACAAACACTGTGTGTGAGGAGAGAGCAGGACACGGGGACACTGCGCCACAAACACTGTGTGTGAGGAGAGAGCAGGACACGGGGACTCTGAGCCACAAACACTGCGTGTGAGGAGAGAGCAGGACATGGGTATACTGAGCCACAAACACTGCGTGTGAGGAATGAGCAGGACACGGGGACACTGAGCCACAAACACTGCGTGTGAGGAGAGAGCAGGACACGGGGACACTGTGCCACAAACACTGTGTGTGAGGAGAGAGCAGGACACGGGACACTGAGCCACAAACACTGTGTGTGAGGAGAGAGCAGGACACGGGGACACTGAGCCACAAACACTGCGTGCGAGGAGAGAGCAGGACACGGGGACACTGAGCCACAAACACTGCGTGTGAGGAGAGAGCAGGACACGGGGACACTGAGCCACAAACACTGCGTGTGAGGAGAGAGCAGGACACGGGCACACTGAGCCAAAAACACGGTGTGCGAGGAGAGAGCAGGACACGGGGACACTGAGCCACAAACACTGCATTTGAGGAGAGAGCGGGACACGGGGACACTGAGCCACAAACACTGCGTGAGGAGAGAGCAGGACACGGGGACACTGAGCAAAGCCACAAATACTGCGTGTGAGGAGAGAGCGGGATACGGGGACACTGAGCCACAAACACTGTGTGTGAGGAGAGAGCAGGACACGGGGACACTGAGCCACAAACACTGCATGTGAGGAGAGAGCAGGACACTGGGACACTGAGCCACAAACACTGCGTGTGAGGAGAGAGCAGGACACAGGGACACTGAGCCACAAACACTGCGTGTGAGGAGAGAGCAGGACACGGGGACACTGAGCCACAAACACTGCGTGTGAGGAGAGCAGGACACGGGGACACTGAGCCACAAACACTGCATGTGAGGAGAGAGTAGGACACGGGGACACTGAGCAAAGCCACAAACACTGCGTGTGAGGAGAGAGCAGGACACGGGGATACTGAGCCACAAATACTGTGTGTGAGGAGAGAGCAGGACACGGGAACTCTGAGCCACAAACACTGCGTGTGAGGAGAGAGCAGGACACAGGGACACTGAGCCACAAACACTGCGTGTGAGGAGAGAGCAGGACACGGGGACACTGAGCAAAGCCACAAACACTGCGTGTGAGGAGAGAGCAGGACACGGGGACACTGAGCAAAGCCACAAACACTGTGTGTGAGGAGAGAGCAGGACACAGGGACACTGACACAAACACTGTGTGTGAGGAGAGAGCAGGACACGGGGACACTGCGCCACAAACACTGTGTGTGAGGAGAGAGCAGGACACGGGGACTCTGAGCCACAAACACTGCGTGTGAGGAGAGAGCAGGACACGGGGACACTGAGCCACAAACACTGCATGTGAGCAGAGAGCAGGACACGGGGACACTGAGCCACAAACACTGCGTGTGAGGAGAGAGCAGGACACGGGGACACTGAGCAAAGCCACACACACTGTGTGTGAGGAGAGAGCAGGACACGGGGACACTGAGCCACAAACACTGCGTGTGAGGAGAGAGCAGGACACGGGGACACTGAGCCACAAACACTGCGTCTGAAGAGAGAGCAGGACACGGGGACACTGAGCCACAAACACTGCGTGTGAGCAGAGAGCAGGACACGGGGACACTGAGCCACAAACACTGCGTGTGAGGAGAGAGCAGGACACAGGTACACTGAGCCACAAACACTGCGTGTGAGGAGAGAGCAGGACATGGGGACACTGAGCCACAAACACTGTGTGTGAGGAGAGCAGGACACGGGGACATTGAGCCACAAACACTGTATATGAAGAGAGAGCAGGACACGGGGACACTGAGCCACAAACACTGCATGTGAGGAGAGAGTAGGACACGGGGACACTGAGCAAAGCCAAAAACACTGCGTGTGAGGAGAGAGCAGGACACTGGGATACTGAGCCACAAACACTGTGTGTGAGGAGAGAGCAGGACACGGGAACTCTGAGCCACAAACACTGCGTGTGAGGAGAGAGCAGGACACAGGGACACTGAGCCACAAACACTGCGTGTGAGGAGAGAGCAGGACACGGGGACACTGAGCAAAGCCACAAACACTGCGTGTGAGGAGAGAGCAGGACACGGGGACACTGAGCAAAGCAACAAACACTGCGTGTGAGGAGAGAGCAGGACACAGGGACACTGACACAAACACTGTGTGTGAGGAGAGAGCAGGACACGGGGACACTGCGCCACAAACACTGTGTGTGAGGAGAGAGCAGTACACGGGGACTCTGAGCCACAAACACTGCGTGTGAGGAGAGAGCAGGACATGGGTACACTGAGCCACAAACACTGCGTGTGAGGAATGAGCAGGACACGGGGACACTGAGCCACAAACACTGCGTGTGAGGAGAGAGCAGGACACGGGGACACTGTGCCACAAACACTGTGTGTGAGGAGAGAGCAGGACACGGGACACTGAGCCACAAACACTGTGTGTGAGGAGAGAGCAGGACACGGGGACACTGAGCCACAAACACTGCGTGTGAGGAGAGAGCAGGACACGGGGACACTGAGCCACAAACACTGCGTGTGAGGAGAGAGCAGGACACGGGGACACTGAGCCACAAACACTGCGTGTGAGGAGAGAGCAGGACACGGGCACACTGAGCCAAAAACACGGTGTGCGAGGAGAGAGCAGGACACGGGGACACTGAGCCACAAACACTGCATTTGAGGAGAGAGCGGGACACGGGGACACTGAGCCACAAACACTGCGTGAGGAGAGAGCAGGACACGGGGACACTGAGCAAAGCCACAAATACTGCGTGTGAGGAGAGAGCGGGATACGGGGACACTGAGCCACAAACACTGTGTGTGAGGAGAGAGCAGGACACGGGGACACTGAGCCACAAACACTGCATGTGAGGAGAGAGCAGGACACTGGGACACTGAGCCACAAACACTGCGTGTGAGGAGAGAGCAGGACACAGGGACACTGAGCCACAAACACTGCGTGTGAGGAGAGAGCAGGACACGGGGACACTGAGCCACAAACACTGCGTGTGAGGAGAGCAGGACACGGGGACACTGAGCCACAAACACTGCATGTGAGGAGAGAGTAGGACACGGGGACACTGAGCAAAGCCACAAACACTGCGTGTGAGGAGAGAGCAGGACACGGGGATACTGAGCCACAAATACTGTGTGTGAGGAGAGAGCAGGACACGGGAACTCTGAGCCACAAACACTGCGTGTGAGGAGAGAGAAGGACACAGGGACACTGAGCCACAAACACTGCGTGTGAGGAGAGAGCAGGACACGGGGACACTGAGCAAAGCCACAAACACTGCGTGTGAGGAGAGAGCAGGACACGGGGACACTGAGCAAAGCCACAAACACTGTGTGTGAGGAGAGAGCAGGACACAGGGACACTGACACAAACACTGTGTGTGAGGAGAGAGCAGGACACGGGGACACTGCGCCACAAACACTGTGTGTGAGGAGAGAGCAGGACACGGGGACTCTGAGCCACAAACACTGCGTGTGAGGAGAGAGCAGGACACGGGGACACTGAGCCACAAACACTGCATGTGAGCAGAGAGCAGGACACGGGGACACTGAGCCACAAACACTGTGTGTGAGGAGAGAGCAGGACACGGGGACACTGAGCAAAGCCACACACACTGTGTGTGAGGAGAGAGCAGGACACGGGGACACTGAGCCACAAACACTGCGTGTGAGGAGAGAGCAGGACACGGGGACACTGAGCCACAAACACTGCGTCTGAAGAGAGAGCAGGACACGGGGACACTGAGCCACCAACTCTGCGTGTGAAGAGAGAGCAGGACACGGGGACACTGAGCCACAAACACTGCGTGTGAGGAGAGAGCAGGACACGGGACACTGAGCCACAAACACTGCGTGTGAGGAGAGAGCAGGACACGGGGACACTGAGCCACAAACACTGTGTGTGAGGATAGAGCAGGACACGGGGACACTGAGCAAAGCCACACACACTGTGTGTGAGGAGAGAGCAGGACACGGGGACACTGAGCCACAAACACTGCGTGTGAGGAGAGAGCAGGACACGGGGACACTGAGCCACAAACACTGCGTCTGAAGAGAGAGCAGGACACGGGGACACTGAGCCACCAACACTGCGTGTGAAGAGAGAGCAGGACACGGGGACACTGAGCCACAAACACTGTGTGTGAGGAGAGAGCAGGACACGGGGACACTGAGCCAAAAACACGGTGTGCGAGGGGAGAGCAGGACACGGGGACACTGAGCCACAAACACTGCATTTGAGGAGAGAGCGGGACACGGGGACACTGAGCCACAAACACTGCGTGTGAGGAGAGAGCAGGACACGGGGACACTGAGCAAAGCCACAAATACTGCGTGTGAGGAGAGAGCGGGATACGGGGACACTGAGCAACAAACACTGTGTGTGAGGAGAGAGCAGGACACGGGGACACTGAGCCACAAACACTGCATGTGAGGAGAGAGCAGGACACTGGGACACTGAGCCACAAACACTGCATGTGAGGAGAGAGCAGGACACGGGGACACTGAGCCACAAACACTGCGTGTGAGGAGAGAGCAGGACACAGGTACACTGAGCCACAAACACTGCGTGTGAGGAGAGAGCAGGACATGGGGACACTGAGCCACAAACACTGTGTGTGAGGAGAGCAGGACACGGGGACACTGAGCCACAAACACTGTATATGAAGAGAGAGCAGGACACGGGGACACTGAGCCACAAACACTGCATGTGAGGAGAGAGTAGGACACGGGGACACTGAGCAAAGCCAAAAACACTGCGTGTGAGGAGAGAGCAGGACACTGGGATACTGAGCCACAAACACTGTGTGTGAGGAAAGAGCAGGACACGGGAACTCTGAGCCACAAACACTGCGTGTGAGGAGAGAGCAGGACACAGGGACACTGAGCCACAAACACTGCGTGTGAGGAGAGAGCAGGACACGGGGACACTGAGCAAAGCCACAAACACTGCGTGTGAGGAGAGAGCAGGACACGGGGACACTGAGCAAAGCAACAAACACTGCGTGTGAGGAGAGAGCAGGACACAGGGACACTGACACAAACACTGTGTGTGAGGAGAGAGCAGGACACGGGGACACTGCGCCACAAACACTGTGTGTGAGGAGAGAGCAGGACACGGGGACTCTGAGCCACAAACACTGCGTGTGAGGAGAGAGCAGGACATGGGTACACTGAGCCACAAACACTGCGTGTGAGGAATGAGCAGGACACGGGGACACTGAGCCACAAACACTGCGTGTGAGGAGAGAGCAGGACACGGGGACACTGTGCCACAAACACTGTGTGTGAGGAGAGAGCAGGACACGGGACACTGAGCCACAAACACTGTGTGTGAGGAGAGAGCAGGACACGGGGACACTGAGCCACAAACACTGCGTGTGAGGAGAGAGCAGGACACGGGGACACTGAGCCACAAACACTGCGTGTGAGGAGAGAGCAGGACACGGGGACACTGAGCCACAAACACTGCGTGTGAGGAGAGAGCAGGACACGGGCACACTGAGCCAAAAACACGGTGTGCGAGGAGAGAGCAGGACACGGGGACACTGAGCCACAAACACTGCATTTGAGGAGAGAGCGGGACACGGGGACACTGAGCCACAAACACTGCGTGAGGAGAGAGCAGGACACGGGGACACTGAGCAAAGCCACAAATACTGCGTGTGAGGAGAGAGCGGGATACGGGGACACTGAGCCACAAACACTGTGTGTGAGGAGAGAGCAGGACACGGGGACACTGAGCCACAAACACTGCATGTGAGGAGAGAGCAGGACACTGGGACACTGAGCCACAAACACTGCGTGTGAGGAGAGAGCAGGACACAGGGACACTGAGCCACAAACACTGCGTGTGAGGAGAGAGCAGGACACGGGGACACTGAGCCACAAACACTGCGTGTGAGGAGAGCAGGACACGGGGACACTGAGCCACAAACACTGCATGTGAGGAGAGAGTAGGACACGGGGACACTGAGCAAAGCCACAAACACTGCGTGTGAGGAGAGAGCAGGACACGGGGATACTGAGCCACAAATACTGTGTGTGAGGAGAGAGCAGGACACGGGAACTCTGAGCCACAAACACTGCGTGTGAGGAGAGAGCAGGACACAGGGACACTGAGCCACAAACACTGCGTGTGAGGAGAGAGCAGGACACGGGGACACTGAGCAAAGCCACAAACACTGCGTGTGAGGAGAGAGCAGGACACGGGGACACTGAGCAAAGCCACAAACACTGTGTGTGAGGAGAGAGCAGGACACAGGGACACTGACACAAACACTGTGTGTGAGGAGAGAGCAGGACACGGGGACACTGCGCCACAAACACTGTGTGTGAGGAGAGAGCAGGACACGGGGACTCTGAGCCACAAACACTGCGTGTGAGGAGAGAGCAGGACACGGGGACACTGAGCCACAAACACTGCATGTGAGCAGAGAGCAGGACACGGGGACACTGAGCCACAAACACTGCGTGTGAGGAGAGAGCAGGACACGGGGACACTGAGCAAAGCCACACACACTGTGTGTGAGGAGAGAGCAGGACACGGGGACACTGAGCCACAAACACTGCGTGTGAGGAGAGAGCAGGACACGGGGACACTGAGCCACAAACACTGCATGTGAGGAGAGAGCAGGACACTGGGACACTGAGCCACAAACACTGCGTGTGAGGAGAGAGCAGGACACAGGGACACTGAGCCACAAACACTGCGTGTGAGGAGAGAGCAGGACACGGGGACACTGAGCCACAAACACTGCGTCTGAAGAGAGAGCAGGACACTTGGACACTGAGCAAAGCCACAAACACTGTGTGTGAGGAGAGAGCAGGACACGGGGACACTGAGCCACAAACACTGCGTGTGAGGAGAGAGCAGGACACGGGGACACTGAGCCACAAACACTGTGTGTGAGGAGAGAGCAGGACATGGGGACACTGAGCCACAAACACTGCATGTGAGGAGAGAGCAGGACACGGGGACACTGAGCCACAAACACTGCGAGTGAGGAGAGAGCAGGACACAGGGACACTGAGCCACAAACACTGCGTGTGAGCAGAGAGCAGGACACGGGGACACTGAGCCACAAACACTGTGTGTGAGGAGAGAGCAGGACACGAGGACCCTGAGCCACAAACACTGCGTGTGAGGAGAGAGCAGGACACGGGGACACTGAGCCACAAACACTGTGTGTGAGCAGAGAGCAGGACACGGGGACACTGAGCCACAAACACTGTGTGTGAGGAGAGAGGAGGACACAGGGACTCTGTGCCACAAACACTGCGGGTGAGGAGAGAGCAGGACACGGGGACACTGAGCCACAAACACTGTGTGTGAAGAGATCAGGACACGGGGACACTGAGCAAAGCCACAAACACTGCGTGTGAGGAGAGAGCAGGACACGGGGACACTGAGCCACAAACACTGCGTCTGAAGAGAGAGCAGGACACTTGGACACTGAGCAAAGCCACAAACACTGTGTGTGAGGAGAGAGCAGGACACTGGGACACTGAGCCACAAACACTGCGTGTGAGGAGAGAGCAGGACACGGGGACACTGAGCCACAAACACTGTGTGTGAGCAGAGAGCAGGACACGGGGACACTGAGCCACAAACACTGTGTGTGAGGAGAGAGGAGGACACAGGGACTCTGTGCCACAAACACTGCGGGTGAGGAGAGAGCAGGACACGGGGACACTGAGCCACAAACACTGTGTGTGAAGAGATCAGGACACGGGGACACTGAGCAAAGCCACAAACACTGCGTGTGAGGAGAGAGCAGGACACGGGGACACTGAGCCACAAACACTGCGTCTGAAGAGAGAGCAGGACACTTGGACACTGAGCAAAGCCACAAACACTGTGTGTGAGGAGAGAGCAGGACACGGGGACACTGAGCCACAAACACTGTGTGTAGTAATGTAGTTATTGTGATGCTGTGTGTAGTGATGCAGTTATTGTGATGCTGTGTGTAGTGATGTTTTTATTGTGTTGCTGTGTGTAGTGATGAAGTTATTGTGATGCTGTGTGTAGTGATGTAGTTATTGTGATGCTGTGTGTAGTGATGCAGTTATTGTGATGCTGTGTGTAGTGATGTAGTTATTGTGATGCTGTGTGTAGTGATGTAGTTATTGTGATGCTGTGTGTAGTGATGCAGTTATTGTGATGCTGTGTGTAGTGATGTTGTTATTGTGTTGCTGTGTGTAGTGATGTACTGTAATTATTGTGATGGTGTGTGTACTAGTGTAGTTGTTGTGATGCTGTGTGTAGTGCTGTATTTATTGTGATACTGTGTGTAGTGATGTACAGTAATTATTGTGATGCTGTGTGTAGTGATGTAGTTATTGTGATGCTGTGTGTAGTGATGTACTGTAATTATTGTGATGGTGTGTGTACTAGTGTAGTTGTGTGATGCTGTGTGTAGTGCTGTAGTTATTGTGATGCTGGGTGTAGTGATGTAGTTGTTGTGATGTTGTGTGTAGTGATGTAGTTATTGTGATGCTGTGTGTAGTGATGCAGTTATTGTGATACTGTGTGTAGTGATGTTTTTATTGTGTTGCTGTGTGTAGTGATGTAGTTATTGTGATGCTGTGTGTAGTGATGTAGTTATTGTGATGCTGTGTGTAGTGATGCAGTTATTGTGAGGCTGTGTGTAGTGATGTAGTTATTGTGATGCTGTGTGTAGTGATGCAGTTATTGTGATGCTGTGTGTAGTGATGTTGTTATTGTGTTGCTGTGTGTAGTGATGTACTGTAATTATTGTGATGGTGTGTGTACTAGTGTAGTTGTTGTGATGCTGTGTGTAGTGCTGTATTTATTGTGATACTGTGTGTAGTGATGTACTGTAATTATTGTGATGCTGTGTGTAGTGATGTAGTTATTGTGATGCTGTGTGTAGTGATGTTGTTATTGTGTTGCTGTGTGTAGTGATGTACTGTAATTATTGTGATGGTGTGTGTACTAGTGTAGTTGTTGTGATGCTGTGTGTAGTGCTGTAGTTATTGTGATGCTGGGTGTAGTGATGTACTGTAATTATTGTGATGCTGTGTGTAGTGATGTAGTTATTGTGATGCTGTGTGTAGTGATGTAGTTATTGTGATGCTGTGTGTAGTGATGCAGTTATTGTGAGGCTGTGTGTAGTGATGTAGTTATTGTGATGCTGTGTGTAGTGATGCAGTTATTGTGATGCTGTGTGTAGTGATGTTGTTATTGTGTTGCTGTGTGTAGTGATGTACTGTAATTATTGTGATGGTGTGTGTACTAGTGTAGTTGTTGTGATGCTGTGTGTAGTGCTGTATTTATTGTGATACTGTGTGTAGTGATGTACTGTAATTATTGTGATGCTGTGTGTAGTGATGTAGTTATTGTGATGCTGTGTGTAGTGATGTTGTTATTGTGTTGCTGTGTGTAGTGATGTACTGTAATTATTGTGATGGTGTGTGTACTAGTGTAGTTGTTGTGATGCTGTGTGTAGTGCTGTAGTTATTGTGATGCTGGGTGTAGTGATGTACTGTAATTATTGTGATGCTGTGTGTAGTGATGTAGTTATTGTGATGCTATGTGTAGTGATGTAGTTATTGTGATGCTGTTTTTAGTAATGTAGGTATTGTGATACTGTGTGTAGTAATGTAGATATTGTGATGTTCTGTGTAGTTACGTAGTTATTGTGATGCTGGGTGTAGTGATGTACTGTAATTATTGTGATGCTGTGTGTAGTGATGTAGTTATTGTGATGCTGTGTGTAGTGATGTAGTTATTGTGATGCTATGTGTAGTGATGTAGTTATTGTGATGCTGTGTTTAGTAATGTAGGTATTGTGATACTGTGTGTAGTAATGTAGATATTGTGATGTTCTGTGTAGTTACGTAGTTATTGTGATGCTGTGTTTAGTAATGTAGTTATTGTGATGTTCTGTGTAGTGATGTACTGTAATTATTGTGACGCTGTGTGTAGTGGTGTAGGTATTGTGACGCTGTGTGTAGTGATGTAGTTATTGTGATGCTGTGTGTAGTTACGTAGGTATTGTGATACTGTGTGTAGTAATGTAGATATAGTGATGTTCTGTGTAGTTACGTAGTTATTGTGATGCTGTGTTTAGTAATGTAGGTATTGTGATACTGTGTGTAGTAATGTAGTTATTGTGATGCTGAGTGTAGTGATGTTGTTATTTTGATGCTGTGTGTAGTGATGCAGATATTGTGATGCTGTGTGTAGTGGTGTTGTTATTGTGTTGCTGTGTATAGTGATGTGCTGTGTATAGTGATGTACTGTAATTATTGTGATGGTGTGTGTACTAGTGTAGTTGTTGTGATGCTGTGTGTAGTAATGTAGTTATTATGATGCTGTGTGTAGTGATGTAGTTATTATGATGCTGTGTGTAGTGATGTAGTTATTGTGATGCTGAGTGTAGTGATGTAGTTATTATGATGCTGTGTGTAGTGATGTAGTTATTGTGATGCTGTGTGTAGTGATGTAGTTATTGTGATGCTGTGTGTAGTGATGCAGTTATTGTGATGCTGTGTGTAGTGATGTTGTTATTGTGTTGCTGTGTGTAGTGATGTACTGTAATTATTGTGATGGTGTGTGTACTAGTGTAGTTGTTGTGATGCTGTGTGTAGTGCTGTAGTTATTGTGATGCTGGGTGTAGTGATGTACTGTAATTTTTGTGATGCTGCATGTAGTGATGTAGTTATTGTGATGCTGTGTGTAGTGATGTATTTATTGTGATGCTGTCTGTCGTGATGTTGTTATTGTGTTGCTGTGTGTAGTGACGTACTGTAATTATTGTGATGGTGTGTACTAGTGATGTTGTTGTGATGCTGTGTGTAGTGCTGTAGTTATTGTGATGCTGTGTGTAGTGATGTACTGTAATTATTGTGATGCTGTGTGTAGTGATGTAGTTATTGTGATGCTGTGTGTAGTGATGTAGTTATTGTGATGCTGTGTGTAGTGATGTAGTTAATGTGATGCTGTGTTTAGTAATGTAGGTATTGTGATACTGTGTGTAGTAATGTAGATATTGTGATGCGTGTGTAGTTACGTAGTTATTGTGATGCTGTGTTTAGTAATGTAGTTATTGTGATGTTCTGTGTAGTGATGTACTGTAATTATTGTGACGCTGTGTGTAGTGGTGTAGGTATTGTGACGCTGTGTGTAGTGATGTAGTTATTGTGATACTGTGTGTAGTTACGTAGGTATTGTGATACTGTGTGTAGTAATGTAGATATAGTGATGTTCTGTGTAGTTACGTAGTTATTGTGATGCTGTGTTTAGTAATGTAGGTATTGTGATACTGTGTGCAGTAATGTAGTTATTGTGATGCTGAGTGTAGTGATGTAGATATGGATGGATGGGAAGTAAACATAATAATGCCCCTTTACAAAGCATTAGTAAGACCACACCTTGAATATGGAGAACAATTTTGGGCACCAATCCTAAGAAAAGACATTATGGAACTAGAGAGAGTGCAGAGAAGAGCCACCAAATTAATAAAGGGGATGGACAATCTGATTTATGAGGAGAGGCTAGCTAAATTAGATTTATTTACATTAGAAAAGAGGCGTCTAAGAGGGGATATGATAACTATATACAAATATATACGGGGACAATACAAGGAGTTTTCAAAATAACTATTCATCCCATGGGCAGTACAAAGGACTCGGGGCCATCCCTTAAGGTTGGAGGAAAGGAGATTTCACCAGCAACAAAGGAAAGGGTTCTTTATAATAAGGGCAGTTAAAATGTGGAATTCATTACCTATGGAGACTGTGATGGCAGATACAATAGATCTGTTAAAAAAAAAAAAGTTGGCATCTTTTTAGAAAAGAAAGGTGTACAGGGATATACCAAATAAGTATACATGGGAAGAATGTTGATCCAGGGAGTTATCTGATTGCCAATATTTGACACCAGGAAGGAATTTATATGTCCCCTTATGAGATATCATTGGATGATACAGATGCAGCGGCCGTTATTCGAACAAATCACGGAGCCGTTTTTCGTGTGCGCTGCTGTACTCCACGTGGCATTAACACGGCCAATCACCCCAGGCACACGTGTTTATCGCGGTTGCTTTGTTTGAATTTCATGGATTGTGTGCAATTAAATGCAACGAAATGAATGAATTGTAATGTGTACAGCACCGTGCTTTTGTGCTACTGTGTTAATTTCGGGTGTTTAAAAGACAGAACACTGAAATGCCATTTTATGCACTCGCCTGCACTCGCGTCTAAAGGCGGTACGGTTGGAAGAAATTACGCATTAAAAATAAAACAGTACCCAGCCAACATTTAGTAAATGAAAGTTGTACTTACCCTGCCAGTATGTCGTCTTCCCTCATCTTCATCTCCATTCTCTGCATCTTCCGTGGGCCCCAATATTACAATGAAAAAAGTAACTACTGGCCACTAACGCTTAGCGGTTATTAACCACTATAGTAATTAAGGCGTTTGTCCCGGGAGACCAGGTATTTACACCTTTTTACCGAGATCATTCACTGAGCAAAACAAGAAAGTAAAACAAATTGCCATTTTTTCCATAGAAACAGACGTACACACACAGCGGGTTACAAAATACAGAAGAAAACACACTTACTGGGGGATCTGGGCTACAAAACCAACCTTTCCTAGGTAAAATAGAACAGAAAAAAAGGTCTTTAGGTTGACTGGGTCTTGGCCCGAAATGTCCTGGAACTCAAATCGGATGAAGTTCTACACGCCACCACTCTCTTTCCTCCGGAGATGCCGAAATCCCTTGACTGGGAGATAGTACCAAACGTCCTGGAACTGTTTTCGGCGTGTAGTTCCAGCTGCGACCACTACGTTCTATTCTCAGAATGTGGCCCCGAAAAGTGGGATTTAGAAAATTTCTCGCCATGAAATTTCTGAAGCCGGCTCGCGTCTATTTCTCCGGGAGCATCTTTTGGTCGTTTAAAATTTACAGCTGCTGTTCTCACACTTAGAATCTGTGAGAATCTCTCGTCCGAATTGGCTGAGAGTTTCTTATAGTATTTCAGAGTTCATTCATGAAATACTACAGCCAATCCGAGCGTGGGAAGAATCCTACCAGAAAACCAGTGAGCTGCCAGTCTCGAAGCCGGGCAAGCGTGGATTCGGATTCTGACAAGGGCATGCACCCACCTGGCACCTCTGTCACTTGTCAGTCAGAAGCCAGCCACTGAGTTAAGTTCCTCACAGTCTGGTCTGGGGCAAATAGTGATACGATGACTTCCATTCAACCCAGGACGTGAGTACTTGAGCCTAAATCCAGTACCCAAATGGCTTTCACACCTTGGTAACCTCTGGGGTGTATGTCTAGGATCCTATTTAGCCAATCTTTAATCGACTCCCAGACCATGGCAACTCGGGGGCAAGAATACAGCATGTGCAACAGGTCTGCTTGCTGTCCACATTGTCTCGGGCACAATGGGGAGTAACTTGGCAGAAATGTAGATAACTTTAGAGGGGTGAGGTACCTCTGCATCATTACTTTATATGCGTTCTCTCTCAAAGTCGTGCATATAGAGCTTTTCGAAGTTGCCAAAACAATCTTCGTCCACTCTTCCAGGTCTAATTCGTCTCCTAGGTCGGTCTCCCATCTGGTTATGTATCCTAATTTATGTGTCACAGTCATGCCAGAACCGGTCACATTCTTGAACATCTGCGATGTGAGTCCCTTTGTGCTAGTTCCTATGCGACAAAGCTTTTTGAAGTTGGTCAATTGGTTAGAGGGGTTTTGCGCTTGGTAAAATGCCCTGATCTGGAGGTACCTAAAAACTCGACATTGGGGATATTTTTTTCAGATTTAATTTGATCAAAAGATTGCATGCCTCGTCTGCCCTCCACATCAGATACTCTATTTATCTGCTTTTGTTTCCAGATAGCGAAGTCGGCCTTATTCAGCCCCAGAGCAAACATAGGGTTACCCCAAAGCGGGGTCATCCCTGAGATCTTATGGGTCAATTTGCATTTACAGTAAGCCTGGTGGCCTCCCACACTGAAAGCGAGCTGGTCATCGAGGATAGCGGCATGGTGGCGCCTGATTGCACCTTTTTTGGAAGCCAAATGAAATTCCTCAGCTCCAGAGGGGAGCACAGTTCTTTTTCCAGTGCAACCCATCTTCTGGAGTCTGGGTCAGTATGTCATTGAATGACTTGACATAATTGCGCCGCTTTATAATAGGACAACAAACAAGGTACCGCTAGTCCGCCCGCCCCGTTTGCCGGCGCATTATCTGCTTACCCACTCTTGCTTTCATCCCTCCCCAGATACACTTATCTATCGCCGATTGGAGCGAGAGGACATCCTTCAATCGTAATGGCACTGGGAGGGTTGGAAGAGATATATAAGAGGCGTGGGAGCAGGTTCATTTTAATGCAATGAATCTTGCCAATCCATGAAATTCTGTATGTGGCCCATCGCTTGATGTCCCCTGATAAGTCTGCATGAGCTTTGGATAATTTGCCTGGTATAGAGTTTTGAAATCTTTGGTGATATTAACCACTAGGTACTTAATTTGTTTCTGCTGCCACTTAAAGTTGAAGTTGAGAGTGATCAGCTTCTCCATCTGCTTTGATTGACAACATTGTCAGGTTAGAAAAACTTCTGACTCAAGACATTAAGATTTGGTGGGATATTAGCAGTTTGGAAAATTATTTATTAGTTAATCGTATTCCAAGAGGTTTAAGGCTGAAAAAAATTCCTTTGTTTGGTTTTTGTAATACCGAGTTTGAGAGGAAGTGGAAATTGATTCTGGACGATTGTTCTTATAAACTTATGGAACTTATCTTCCAGTCTAAATCAACAGAAATGGCTGGTTTACAACCAGACATCAAATCATTAAAATCAGAACTGATGAAATTTGAATCCATTGATCAATTTGTCCACAATGATGAAGTTCTCATAAAAAATATAGAGAAGATGGAAAAGGCGGTCATGTTCAAAAAGAAGGATAAGTTTGAGCGTGACCACGTTGTTTATGAGAAGAATCAAGTCTATTTCTGGCAGAGGTCAGCAGCCAGAGATATAAAACAACAGCGGATACCTTTTCATTCAACCTCACGGAAATGGAGTAAAGGGGCTGACCAACAACCCAAGAAGTCGATTCTAAAAACCCGGCATACAGATACCTCCAGTGTGGACACGGATTCCTCCGACATGACCGATAGGCCATCTGGTTCCTTTTCCAGGACTGATCATTATACAAGGGTTGCTCCTGCCAAAGGATCCAAAGAGAAGAAACGTCCCAATGCATCACGTGAGAAACAGGCCAGATCCGCGTTCATGGCACCCTCTGAGTCACAATCAAAAAATGGAAGAGGCCAAGACGCGGAAAGAAAAACAGGATGGCTCAACAGATCCGGCAAGAGGAAGAAATACTCCTAAATAATAATGTCATTAACATGTCATATACTGTTCTAACAGCTGAGCAGATCTTGCTGCTGAACAAAGGTCTCAATTTTGCTCCCTATAGAAAGTTTGATCTTTTCGATATGGTCATTGACCTACAGAAATGTACTCGTAAACTGGCTTTAAAAAAAGCTGTATTCTAATAAAACTACTGACTCTAGGGTTCAGGTAGAAATAGATTCAGATACTGCTTAAATCGGTTCTTGTTACAATACCTTTAGAGACTCCACATTCCTCTTGGATATGGAGACTCTATATGAACAAAATCGTACAGAGAATCTTAGTACAGACACCCCCCCCCCATTCTTTGGTCACATGGACTCGGGTCTAAAAAGAAAATCTCTTGTTGTACCTGGTTACTCCAGTGGTCCCTTTATTTCTGCCTTCGAGTCATTGGTGGAAAGGGACCTCAGGATTTTAGCAGGTGGTTTTTCTTTTTCTACTCCTACTTTTGATAATTTGACCCGTGATGAACGTCTTATTTTGAAAGCTCTCAAAGACGATCATTCTATAGTGATAACGAATGCGGACAAGGAGGGTGCCATTGTAATTCAATCAGCATCTAAATACAGAGCAGAAGTCTTGAAGCAGTTACATGATCACACTTTCTATACCAAGCTTAGGAGAGATTCCACAGGTGCTTTTCAGAAGGATTTACAAAATTTACTGTAACTTGGGAATACCCTGTATGTACTTACTCCCAAGGAATTTCAATACTTAAACTGTTTACTGCACCGACACACTTTATTCGAGCAAATACCCAGTATGTACCTGGCAGATACCTGGAATGCGCCGCTCCTCACCTCTGACAAGCCCCGTTGCGTTTGCCTTCCCAGCCTGGGTTCATGCCTGGCTGACGGGAGGCTGATCTGTTAAATGATAATGATTAGGATTTAATAGGCTGCAATGCTTCGCGTGTCTACCAGATGGCATAAATTCATGAATTGTAATGCAGTATATATATATATACTGTGCAGTATTGCAGCCAGCGGGAATAAAATGCTTCAATCCCTGCCTGGAAAATACCTCAATGCACTCGGGCAGAAAACAGTCAAAAACCTCAATACACCCGGGTATACCCGAATTCGTGGGACTAGCCGAGCTCGAATAAAGTGTGTCGCCAGTGTACACCCCGTCGTGCCAGTGTTCCACCATCTCCCAAAGATCCACAAGGGCCTCAGCAATCCACCAGGCAGGCCAATTGTGTCGAGCATTGGATCTTTGGGAGATCGTGTTTCCCGGTACGTCGTTAGGTTTTTACAACCATTGGTACAGGCTCTACCTTCTTACACCCGTGATACAATGGATCTTCTCCTGGCTATGGAGTGGGTTATCTGGAATGGCAATTATCGCTGGGTTACCATGGACGTCACGTCACTTTATACTATTATTGCATATGATCACGGCCTGGTGGCCATTCAACACTTTCTGCAATCTTCTTCACTTTCCATAGCACAGTGCACATTCATTCAAGACTGCATTCTTTTTTACTCATTCAGAAATATTTCTTGTTTGATTCACAGTTTTTTCTTCAAAAGAAGGGCACGGCTATGGGGACTTCTTTTACCCCCTCTTACGCTAATTTGTTTATGGGCTTATGGGAACTTAATCACATTTATAGTAGTAGTAACATTCACCGTCACCATATTGTTTTTTACAAGCGTTATATAGATGACATTATTTTTATTTGGGATGGTGAGATTGACGCACTTAATACATTCTTTAATATACTTAATACAAATGAAATTAAGTTTAAAATCACTATGGAGACACATGTCCACCATATTAATTTCTTAGACGTGACGCTCTATGTAGACCTCAACAACACTATACAAACAAATATTTACAAAAAAGCTCATTCCAGGAATTCCTTCCTCAATGACAGGAGTAGTCATCCTAGATCCCTTATATGTGGGATCCCCAAGGGACAATTCCTTAGGTAGAAATGACTTTGCTCTGATGAGACATCATTTATTATTAAATCAAAAGATCTCAGTGCAAGGTTTGAAGCCAGGGGATATGACAAAAGTGATATTGATTTGGCCTTTCAGCAGGCAAGTATCCAAGACAGGGGGTACATTGGTTCGTCGCAAAAAAGAGAAAAAACATGAATTCTCTAATCCTTTATTTATAACCCAATTTAATGGACAAGCCAATCCAATCCAAAAAATTGTCCACAAACATTGGAATACATTGAAATTTGATACAGATCTTGCACTCACCAAAGAAGGCCCCAAGTTCGTTTTTCAAAAAGGCCAGAACTTTGGCCTCCTCTATATCCCCTCTATATCCCCGAGGCTTTTTAGTTCCACCTCCTCTGATCACATGGGTGTGGTACTGTATACCCTTGGGGTTCCACAAATGTGGCCGATGTAGTCGATGCCAAACCTAAAAAAAAGTTCTTGACGGTAGAACCAAAATCTAGCTAAAAAATCTCTACTTTTATCAATTGCCACACAAGTTTCGTAATTTATATGATCTTGTGTGGTTGCAACAAGAAATATATAGGGAGGACCATGTCACGGTAGCTTCAGGGTTTTAATATACACCAAATAATTGAATGAGACTGTGATATAATAAAGAGATTGTATTCCTTAGAAGATAGGTGGACACACAGTATTAAGCAAATAACAAACAGAATATATACACTTACGTGGCAAGGGGACAGATGAAATAGCCCAGGACTCAGGCTAGCAGTTTATCAGGCATCAGGATACAAAACGAAGACACTGGGCATAGAGCTTACAATCACTTATATGTGATTTGGGCTCTATCCCTAACATTGGGACTCAGGTATTGGATAACAATTACCTGGACCCAATTACCTTTTGCCAGCTAACGTGGGAAGCAAGGTAGTACCTGCCCACAGGGGGTTGGAATGCTTCTAGTCAGAGGTCCATTTCCTTAGCCCCACTCTAAAAAGTCGGCATCTCCAAGTCTGCCATCTGGGGATCTGGACTTGGGAACTCTGACTAGCAGTGTGAATTATGACACTTAATGTAAACAGTCATGTCCTGCTCTTCCTCCCCTTGTATACTCAATCTGGGGGAGGGAGCCTTTGATCAGTAGTTTCCCTGTAGACACACTGTCGTCCTCTGGCCATTAACATACCTCCCGGGCCAGTAACTTTCGCGGGATTTACAGTAAGCAGGGAAATACAGAAATCACACCATATTTTATGCATATGACAATACCCCGCTCGGTTAATCCGAGAGGGCTGAAAATTGCCATACCCTAATGCCGGAGGCATGACTACCTGGTGGCCAAATTTCAGCCTTTCAGCTATCACCGAACCGGAGATAGGAATATTGGGTTTTAGAACCTCATGTTACACAAACCCCATTTCTCCGCCATTGGAGTCAATGGCGGCAACCACACTTTACACAGTTAACCCTTTTCCTCCCGACCTGATCCCAGTGTATGTGCTTGGTGTAAACACTGTATGAGCAGGGCCACATTTAACCCGGGACCTACATTAAAAACAAAGGGGAATACATTTTGTGCTGAAGTAGGGGGATGCATACAAATTATTATACATAATTACATTAACCCCTCGCCTCCTGGACGGTTGTAGGGGTTTCTCAGCTGGGGAGTAACCCCTTTATTACCGGGCTAGCAACCCCCCCGTCCCAGACCATTAGGCCCCTCAAATCTAGAATTGCCGAACATGTAAGCTTAACAAAAAAGCTAGATCTGGAACATCCTGTATCAAGGCATTTCACAGAATGCCATGAGAGGGGGCATTAACAACTTCCAGTTCTGTGGCATCGGCCATCAGAGGGGCATTACCAACTTCCAGTTCTGTGGCATCGGCCATCAGAGGGGGCATTAACAACTTCCAGTTCTGTGGCATCGGCCATCAGAGGGGCATTACCAACTTCCAGTTCTGTGGCATCGGCCATGAAGGGGGCATTACCAACTTCCAGTTCTGTGGCATCGGCCATGAAGGGGGCATTAACAACTTCCAGTTCTGTGGCATCGGCCATCAGAGGGGGCATTAACAACTTCCAGTTCTGTGGCATCGGCCATCAGAGGGGGCATTAACAACTTCCAGTTCTGTGGCATCGGCCATCAGAGGGGGCATTAACAACTTCCAGTTCTGTGGCATCGGCCATGAAGGGGGCATTAACAACTTCCAGTTCTGTGGCATCGGCCATCAGAGGGGGCATTAACAACTTCCAGTTCTGTGGCATAGGCCATAGAGGGGGCATTAACAACTTCCAGTTCTGTGGCATCGGCCATCAGAGGGGGCATTAACAACTTCCAGTTCTGTGGCATCGGCCATGAAGGGGGCATTACCAACTTCCAGTTCTGTGGCATCGGCCATGAAGGGGGCATTAACAACTTACAGTTCTGTGGCATCGGCCATCAGAGGGGGCATTAACAACTTACAGTTCTGTGGCATCGGCCATCAGAGGGGGCATTAACAACTTCCAGTTCTGTGGCATCGGCCATGAAGGGGCATTACCAACTTCCAGTTCTGTGGCATCGGCCATGAAGGGGGCATTAATAACTTCCAGTTCTGTGGCATCGGCCATCAAGGGGGCATTACCAACTTCCAGTTCTGTGGCATCGGCCATGAAGGGGGCATTAACAACTTCCAGTTCTGTGGCATCGGCCATCAGAGGGGGCATTAACAACTTCCAGTTCTGTGGCATTGGCCATCAAGGGGGCATTAACAACTTACAGTTCTGTGGCATCGGCCATCAAGGGGGCATTAACAACTTCCAGTTCTGTGGCATCGGCCATCAAGGGGGCATTACCAACTTCCAGTTCTGTGGCATCGGCCATCAGAGGGGCATTACCAACTTCCAGTTCTGTGGCATCGGCCATGAAGGGGGCATTACCAACTTCCAGTTCTGTGGCATCGGCCATGAAGGGGGCATTAACAACTTCCAGTTCTGTGGCATCGGCCATCAGAGGGGGCATTAACAACTTCCAGTTCTGTGGCATAGGCCATAGAGGGGGCATTAACAACTTCCAGTTCTGTGGCATCGGCCATCAGAGGGGGCATTAACAACTTCCAGTTCTGTGGCATCGGCCATCAAGGGGGCATTACCAACTTCCAGTTCTGTGGCATCGGCCATGAAGGGGGCATTACCAACTTCCAGTTCTGTGGCATCGGCCATGAAGGGGGCATTAACAACTTACAGTTCTGTGGCATCGGCCATCAGAGGGGGCATTAACAACTTACAGTTCTGTGGCATCGTCCATCAAGGGGGCATTAACAACTTCCAGTTCTGTGGCATCGGCCATCAAGGGGGCATTAACAACTTCCAGTTCTGTGGCATCGGCCATGAAGGGGGCATTAACAACTTCCAGTTCTGTGGCATCGGCCATCAAGGGGGCATTAACAACTTCCAGTTCTGTGGCATCGGCCATGAAGGGGGCATTAACAACTTCCAGTTCTGTGGCATCGGCCATCACAGGGGGCATTAACAACTTCCAGTTCTGTGGCATCGGCCATCAAGGGGGCATTAACAACTTCCAGTTCTGTGGCATCGGCCATCAGAGGGGGCATTAACAACTTCCAGTTCTGTGGCATCGGCCATCAGAGGGGGCATTAACAACTTCCAGTTCTGTGGCATCGGCCATCAGAGGGGGCATTAACAACTTCCAGTTCTGTGGCATCGGCCATCAGAGGGGGCATTAACAACTTCCAGTTCTGTGGCATCGGCCATGAGGGGGGCATTAACAACTTACAGTTCTGTGGCATCGGCCATCAGAGGGGGCATTACCAACTTCCAGTTCTGTGGCATCGGCCATCAGAGGGGGCATTAACAACTTCCAGTTCTGTGGCATCGGCCATCAAGGGGGCATTAACAACTTCCAGTTCTGTGGCATCGGCCATCAGAGGGGGCATTAACAACTTCCAGTTCTGTGGCATCGGCCATCAGAGGGGGCATTAACAACTTCCAGTTCTGTGGCATCGGCCATCAGAGGGGGCATTAACAACTTCCAGTTCTGTGGCATCGGCCATGAGGGGGGCATTAACAACTTACAGTTCTGTGGCATCGGCCATCAGAGGGGGCATTACCAACTTCCAGTTCTGTGGCATCGGCCATCAAGGGGGCATTAACAACTTCCAGTTCTGTGGCATCGGCCATCAAGGGGGCATTAACAACTTCCAGTTCTGTGGCATCGGCCATCAAGGGGGCATTAACAACTTCCAGTTCTGTGGCATCGGCCATGAAGGGGGCATTAACAACTTCCAGTTCTGTGGCATCGGCCATCAGAGGGGGCATTAACAACTTCCAGTTCTGTGGCATCGGCCATCAAGGGGGCATTAACAACTTCCAGTTCTGTGGCATCGGCCATCAGAGGGGGCATTAACAACTTCCAGTTCTGTGGCATCGGCCATCAGAGGGGGCATTAACAACTTCCAGTTCTGTGGCATCGGCCATCAGAGGGGGCATTAACAACTTCCAGTTCTGTGGCATCGGCCATCAGAGGGGGCATTAACAACTTCCAGTTCTGTGGCATCGGCCATGAGGGGGGCATTAACAACTTCCAGTTCTGTGGCATCGGCCATCAGAGGGGGCATTAACAACTTCCAGTTCTGTGGCATCGGCCATCAGAGGGGGCATTAACAACTTCCAGTTCTGTGGCATCGGCCATCAGAGGGGGCATTAACAACTTCCAGTTCTGTGGCATCGGCCATCAAGGGGGCATTAACAACTTCCAGTTCTGTGGCATCGGCCATCAGAGGGGGCATTAACAACTTCCAGTTCTGTGGCATCGGCCATCAGAGGGGGCATTAACAACTTACAGTTCTGTGGCATCGGCCATCAGAGGGGGCATTAACAACTTCCAGTTCTGTGGCATCGGCCATCAGAGGGGGCATTAACAACTTCCAGTTCTGTGGCATCGGCTATCAGAGGGGGCATTAACAACTTCCAGTTCTGTGGCATTGGCCATCAGAGGGGGCGATAGATTAAATGTCCTTTACAAGAGATAAATGTTTTGGGTATTCACTGAAGACACCCGTAGCCCTAAGGAGTTAAATGCTGAATGGGAACTCAAACATTTTTTACATGATTAAACTAACGTGTAGTTTTCCATTTTGAGAAACACTCTGTAGTCCCCTCACATTAGCATATACAGGTAGTCCTCGGTTATCCGACACAATGCGTTACAGGCAGTCCTCGGTTATCCGACACAATGCGTTACTCAAAATGGCGTTGGAAAGCGAAACGTTGTAAAGCGAAACACGTTTTCCGATGGGAACACTGATTAAATGAAAGGTTCCGTTCCTGAAGGCGTTTTTAATGCTAAAATACACAAAATATTTTACGCAGACAATAAGATATGCAGCACACACATAAATTATATAGTGTATATACTGTATTATATATATAATATAACATAATATATAATATAATATCAAAATATAATATATTATATAGTATAATATAGTATAATATATATATATTATATACACCTAAACAACTTTGCAAAGCGTCGTAAGAGCGTTGGATAAGCCGTTTTGGCGCACATCTCCCCTCGCTACCGGCACATCTCCCCACCCACCTCACCCCCGCTGGTACATCTCCCTCCGCTGCCGGCACATCTACCCGCCCCTCCCTCCCCCCGCTGCTGGCACATCTCCCCACACACACCCCTCCCCTCGCTGCTGCCGCATCTCCCCCCTGCTGCTGGCACATCTCCCCGCGCTGCTGACACATCTCCCCGCGCTGCTGGCACATCTCCCCGCGGTGCTGGCACATCTCCCCGCGCTGCTGGCACATCTCCCCGCGCTGCTGGCACATCTCCGCGCGCTGCTGACACATCTCCCCGCGCTGCTGGAACATCTCCCCGCGCTGCTGCCGCATCTCCCCTCGCTACCGGCACATCTCCCCACCCACCTCACCCCCGCTGGTACATCTCCCCCGCTGTCGGCACATCTCCCCGCGCTGCTGGCACATCTCCCCGCGCTGCTGGAACATCTCCCCGCGCTGCTGCCGCATCTCCCCTCGCTACCGGCACATCTCCCCACCCACCTCACCCCCGCTGGTACATCTCCCCCGCTGTCGGCACATCTCCCCGCGCTGCTGGCACATCTCCCCGCGCTGCTGGAACATCTCCCCGCGCTGCTGCCGCATCTCCCCTCGCTACCGGCACATCTCCCCACCCACCTCACCCCCGCTGGTACATCTCCCCCGCTGTCGGCACATCTCCCCGCGCTGCTGCCGCATCTTCCCTCGCTGCCGGCACATCTCCCCACCCACCTCACCCCCGCTGGTACATCTCCCCCCGCTGTCGGCACATCTACCCGCCCCTCCCTCCCCCCGCTGCTGGCACATCTCCCCACACACACCCCTCCCCCTGCTGCTGGCACATCTCCCCGCGCTGTCGGCACATCTCCCCGCGCTGCTGCCGCATCTCCCCTCGCTACCGGCACATCTCCCCACCCACCTCACCCCCGCTGGTACATCTCCCCTCGCTACTGGCACATCTCCTCCCGCTGGTACATCTCCACCCGCTAACTGGTACATCTCCCCCGCTAGCTGGCACATCTCCACCCGCTAACTGGCACATCCCCCACCCATCTCCCCCCGCTGTTGGCACATCTCCCCGCGCTGCTGCCGCATCTTCCCTCGCTGCCGGCACATCTCCCCACCCACCTCACCCCCGCTGGTACATCTCCCCCCGCTGTCGGCACATCTTCCCTCACTGCCGGCACATCTCCTCCCGCTGGTACATCTCCCCCGCTAACTGGCACATCTCCCCCGCTAGCTGGCACATCTCCCCCGCTAACTGGCACATCTCCCCCGCTAACTGGCACATCTCCACCCGCTAACTGGCACATCTCCCCCGCTAACTGGCACATCTCCCCCGCTAACTGGCACATCTCCCCCGCTAACTGGCACATCTCCCCCGCTAACTGGCACATCTCCACCCGCTAACTGGCACATCTCCCCCGCTAACTGGCACATCTCCCCCGCTAACTGGCACATCTCCACCCGCTAACTGGCACATCTCCCCTGCTAACTGGCACATCTCCCCCGCTAACTGGCACATCTCCCCCGCTAACTGGCACATCTCCCCCGCTAACTGGCACATCTCCTCCCGCTAACTGGCACATCTCCTCCCGCTAACTGGCACATCTTCCCTCACTGCTGGCACATTTCCACCGCTGACTGGCACATCTCCCCCGCTAACTGGCACATCTCCCCCGCTAACTGGCACATCTCCCCCGCTGGCACATTTCCCCCGTTAACTGGCACATCTCCCCCGCTAACTGGCACATCTCCCCCGCTAACTGGCACATCTCCACCCGCTAACTGGTACATCTCCCCCGCTAGCTGGCACATCTCCACCCGCTAACTGGCACATCTCCCCACCCATCTCCCCCCGCTGTTGGCACATCTCCCCGCGCTGCTGCCGCATCTTCCCTCGCTGCCGGCACATCTCCCCACCCACCTCACCCCCGCTGGTACATCTCCCCCCGCTGTCGGCACATCTTCCCTCACTGCCGGCACATCTCCTCCCGCTGGTACATCTCCCCCGCTAACTGGCACATCTCCCCCGCTAGCTGGCACATCTCCCCCGCTAACTGGCACATCTCCCCCGCTAACTGGCACATCTCCACCCGCTAACTGGCACATCTCCCCCGCTAACTGGCACATCTCCCCCGCTAACTGGCACATCTCCCCCGCTAACTGGCACATCTCCCCCGCTAACTGGCACATCTCCACCCGCTAACTGGCACATCTCCCCCGCTAACTGGCACATCTCCCCCGCTAACTGGCACATCTCCACCCGCTAACTGGCACATCTCCCCCGCTAACTGGCACATCTCCCCCGCTAACTGGCACATCTCCCCCGCTAACTGGCACATCTCCCCCGCTAACTGGCACATCTCCTCCCGCTAACTGGCACATCTCCTCCCGCTAACTGGCACATCTTCCCTCACTGCTGGCACATTTCCACCGCTGACTGGCACATCTCCCCCGCTAACTGGCACATCTCCCCCGCTAACTGGCACATCTCCCCCGCTGGCACATTTCCCCCGTTAACTGGCACATCTCCCCCGCTAGCTGGCACATTTCCCGCTCCCCCCACTGGCACATCTCCCCCGCACATCTCACATCACACATACACACAGAGACACACACAGCCCCGATCCAGCCAAGGACACACCTCCTCCCTTATTAGCCACGCCCCCCCCCCACCCACTCCTGCTCTAACATTTTTGCAGGACACACGATGTAAACTTAGAATGTCCAAAATTTGGGATGTGAGTCATATTGGAAGCTCAAATAGTTGCGTTAACCTACAAATCCGCAGCACAATGTCCAGTAAAAGTTTTGTTGTGCTACGTCGTGTCGTTTGTGAGATTTGATGCTTCGGACATACAAACAAACGGAATAACAAACTTAGAAATATAGTATAGATACAGCCATATGCCATCTTATCTTGGTATTCGATTATTATATGAGTATGATTTTAATTGGTTTATTTAAAATAAGGCTTTGAAGTAACTTTGTTTAGTCATGTATATGTTTTTCATATCTTCAGATTTATATTAAATTAGATGGTTTTAATTAAATGTTCACTATTAGATTAGTTTAACATTTTTTTTAAATATTTATTTTTTGTCTGAATGTCCTTGATTAACACTCTACCCTGTTAATTAAGATCACACTCTAAACCTAGTGCACCACTTGTGGGAGTCGCTGAGAAGTTGATTTATTGTATTCTACAGCTGAGGCAGCAGGGGAGTTGCTCTATAACTGGGTATTGTGTTTCCTGACAGGTCACTCTTTGATAAAGCGCCCTGTGCATGAAACATGTCAGAGTGTCTGTCAGGATTTTGTTCTTATGTTCTTTTAATCCAATAAATCTTTGAATGAACTTTTCGTGGCCCACGTTACATTGGTGAGGCTGTGCTCCGGCTCCTGTCTGGATCCTACTTGCTGATAACACTGCCAGCCATCGGTCTAATTTGGTGTATGTTAGTATGTAGGTGAGGGGATTGTTATCCGTCCTCACTTCGAAAGATACGCCATACAAATAATCATGAAGTTTGTCCACGATGGCCCACTTGATGGCAAGGAACTCCAACTTGTGAACCGGGTAATTTTGCTCGCTAGCAGTCAAACTGTAGCTGAAGAAGGCAACTGATCGGAGACCCTCCTTCTGGTGCAAGATGGCACCTAAACCGTTAAGACTCGCGTATACATGGAGTAAATAGGGCTGTTCCGGATCGGCATAAGCGAGAACAGGTGCCTTGGTTAAACTCCACTTCAGGCCCAAGAAGGCCCGTTCGCATTCAGTCGTCCATTTGTCACCAAACGGCTGTCTAGCAGAGGTGACCTTTCGCCCGGTATCATCGGGGTATATCTTGAGGAGGTTATTTAGAGGCTTGGCCTTACTAGAATACCCTTCCACAAAGCGACGATAGTAGCCACAGAAGCCGAGGAAAGAGCGTAATTCCATGACATTCTCAGGTCGCGGAAAATTCACCACAGCCTCGACTTTGGCCGGATCAGTAGCGATTTCATCGGCAGACACAATGTGTCCCACGTAGTTCACCGAGGTGCGACAGAGCCGGCATTTGTCGAGTGACAGTTTCAGGCCCTCTCGCCCCAGACGGTCCAGCACCTTAAGCAGCCATTCTTCATGTTCTTCCAGGGTCTTACCGAAGACAATAATATCGTCCAGGTAAACCAAGCATTCCAAAGGATTTATGTCTCCAATGGTTTTGTCAATTAGGCGTTGGAATTTTGCTGGAGCCCCGCAGATGCCTTGGGGCATGCGCGTGAACTGGTAGAAGCCCACAGGGCAGACAAAGGCAGTCTTCTCCTGGTCTTCTTTACTCATCGGTACCTGGTAGTACCCAGATCGCAAGTCCAGAACACTGAACCACTGGCTCCCAGTTAGAGCGTTGAAAATCTTTTCCATGTGAGGAAGAGTGTATTGATTGGGTACGGTACAGTTGTTCAGTGTCCGGTAGTCGACACACAATCTTACCGATGCATTCTTCTTTCTCACCACCACGATGGGCGAGGCGTAGGGACTCCAAGATTCGGTCACAATCCCTGCTGTCTCCATCTCATGCAAGACGTCTCTAACATCGTCCACATCCCAAGGGGCGATGCAACGAGAACGTTCTCGGAAAGGTGTAGTGTCACTCAGCCTGATGGTGTGCTGGGTGCTGTGACTGCAACTCACATCCATCTTGCTCGTAGAGAAAACAGCAAGGCGTTCTTCTAATTTGACCGTTAACCGGTCTCTCCACTCGGCCGGTAGGGTCGAGTCTCCGAAGTTGAAGGTCAGCTTGGCTGGTGGCTCGGACATCGCGGCATCATTCACCTGAGGCATTGTCTCCACTGGGATGACGGGGTATATACGGCCCAATTTTCATCCTTGATCAAAAGCCATGGGGTACGGAGAGATATTTTGGACAAATACGTCAATTTGGTGAGGGATCTCGGAAGTCTATTCTCATACTTCTGGTATTACCTTATAGCCTCGCTGGGCATCTTCCTCCGGGGTGCTTTCCAGGGAGAAGAGGTGATCGTTCTCGTCTCGGTTAGGGTAGCAGCACCATGCGCTTCACTCCCCCTGGTGGAATCTCTGTTAACCCTGCTTGTTGGTTGAAGAGATTTCCATGATGGTCTAAAGCAGATATCTTGCAACACTCTTCCAACAGGATGGGATGGAGGTTTAGGCTACTCAGAGGCAGTTCACCGACTGATATGTAGGTAGGCTCTGATTATTATCTTTAATATTAAGGTGATTGTATTGTGTTTTTATTTTATTTTGAAAACAAATGGGCAAAAGTGCAATTAGCCATATTTGGCTACTACAGCTTTTGCCCATTTGTATGTGTGGTGATGGGGGGTGGGGGTAGCTGCCCTGGGGAGGGTGGTTAGGCCTCCCGGGTGGGTAGCAGGGGTTAAGCCCTTAATTACCATAGTGTTTACTAACCGCTAAAGTGATTAAGGGGTTAGTGGCCAGTAGTTATTTTATTTATTTTAATATTGCTGCCCACGGAGGACGAGGAGGCCGAAGATGAGGATGGCCTTCTTCCTGACAGGGTTAAGTACAACTTTAATTTATCATATATTGGCTGGGTAATGTTTTATTTTTAATGAGCAAATGCGCTATTATCCAGATCTGGATAATAGGGATTTTGCCCATTAATGTATGGTATGTGTTGGGCATAGAGGGGTGGGTAGTAGGATGCCCATTCATTGCCATTGTGTTTATCTTTGGTCACATTGAGAGCATACTGTAGGTAACTAAACTGGCAATCAATGGATGTATTGGATAGTATTGATTGTTGTATTGTATTTTAATCTGTATTGGAGGTAGAGGGGTTGGGTGAAGGTGTTATTTGGCCCTTGGTGGGTGGTTAGTACTACCGGGTGGGTATCAGGAGGGCTTGACCCTTTCATTACCTTAACAGCAGTAACAGTTATGGTAATGAAGGGGTCAACTCCTCCCGCAACCTTCCCTTGGCAACTCTAACCTCCACCCACCCCCTCTACCCCCAACAAACCGGGTGGTCGCAGGCTGGAATCGGCAACAGGGAGGAACAAGGCAGGCACTGGTATTTAAGCCCTTCATTACCTTAGCGGTTAGCCGCTGCCTGTAAATGTATTTTAATTACATAGGATGGAGCAGGGGGTCTCCGGAGCTGATATTAATGTGGGGGTCTCCGGAGCTGATATTAATGCAGGGGTCTCCTGAGTTGATATTAATGCGGGGGTCTCCAGAGCTGATCATAATGCGGGGGTCTCCGGAGCTGATATTAATGCGGGGGTCTCCTGAGCTGATATTAATGCGGGGGTCTCCGGAGCTGATATTAATGCGGGGGTCTCCGGAGCTGATATTAATGCGGGGGTCTCCGGAGCTGATATTAATGCGGGGGTCTCCGGAGCTGATATTAATGCGGGGGTCTCCGGAGCTGATATTAATGCGGGGGTCTCCTGAGCTAATATTAATGCGGGGGTCTCCGGAGCTGATATTAATGCGGGGGTCTCCGGAGCTGATATTAATGCGGGGGTCTCCGGAGCTGATATTAATGCGGGGGTCTCCGGAGCTGATATTAATGCGGGGGTCTCCGGAGCTGATATTAATGCGGGGGTCTCCGGAGCTGATATTAATGCGGGGGTCTCCGGAGCTGATATTAATGCGGGGGTCTCCGGAGCTGATATGAATACAGGGGTATCCGGAGCTGATATTAATGCGGGGGTCTCCGGAGCTGATATTAATGCGGGGGTCTCCGGAGCTGATATTAATGCGAGGGTCTCCGGAGCTGATATTAATGCGGGGGTCTCCGGAGCTGGTATTACTGCGGGGGTCTCCGGAGCTGATATTAATGCGGGGGTCTCCGGAGCTGATATTAATGCGGGGGTCTCCGGAGACTCCCGGCTTTAATCCCATGTAGTTGAAATAATTTTTTTCTTCAGAGTCACATCGCGGATCCCGTCTCGCCGCACTTCAGGTGGCGAGATCAGAACCTGCGAGTTACAGACGCAATGTGCATATCGGAGCTACCTGAATAGCTCGATATTTAAAAAACTGCTAGTTTGAGCATTTTTGGAGCTACTGCTCGGTTTGGGATGGTGAGAGTGCTACACTGGCGACACACTTTATTCGAGCTCGGCTAGTCCCACGAATTCGGGTATACCCGGGTGTATTGAGGTTTGTGACTGTTTTCTGCCCGAGTGCATTGCGTTATTTTCCAGGCAGGGATTGAAGCATTTTATTCCCGCTGGCTGCAATACTGCACAGTATATATATATATACTGCATTACAATTCATGAATTTATGCCATCTGGTAGACACGCGAAGCATTGCAGCCTATTAAATCCTAATCATTATCATTTAACAGATCAGCCGCCCGTCAGCCAGGCATGAACCCAGGCTGGGAAGGCAAACGCAACGGGGCTTGTCAGAGGTGAGGAGCGGCGCATTCCAGGTATCTGCCAGGTACATACTGGGTATTTGCTCGAATAAAGTGTGTCGGTGCAGTACCGATCGGGAAGAAGCTGTTTTCTAGCGAGTTTGCCATGTTATCGAAGCTTTCTGAATAGCTACACATGCAAGCTCGCTAGAAAAGTGCTCAAAACTGTCTAAGTCACTTATCGACGTTTACTGAAAAGGCCCCAGTGTCTATATCAGACTCTGTGGCTTCTCCACGCTTACATTAAATGCTCCCTTCTCTCCTAGCTGTATATAATATGTAGTGGGTGTATACTCACTGTGTGTATATCAGACTCTGTGGCTTCTCCACGCTTACATTAAACGCTCCCTTCTCTCCTAGCTGTATATAATATGTAGTGGGTGTTTACTCACTGTGTGTATATCAGACGCTGTAGCTTCTCCACGCTTACATTAAACGCTCCCTTCTCTCCTAGCTGTATATAATATGTAGTGGGTGTATACTCACAGTGTCTATATCAGACTCTGTAGCTTCTCCACGCTTACATTAAATGCTCCCTTCTCTCCTAGCTGTATATAATATGTAGTGGGTGTATACTCACAGTGTGTATATCAGACTCTGTGGCTTCTCCACGCTTACATTAAACGCTCCCTTCTCTCCTAGCTGTATATAATATGTAGTGGGTGTATACTCACAGTGTGTATATCAGACTCTGTGGCTTCTCCACGCTTACATTAAATGCTCCCTTCTCTCCTAGCTGTATATAATATGTAGTGGGTGTTTACTCACTGTGTGTATATCAGACGCTGTAGCTTCTCCACGCTTACATTAAACGCTCCCTTCTCTCCTAGCTGTATATAATATGTAGTGGGTGTATACTCACAGTGTCTATATCAGACTCTGTAGCTTCTCCACGCTTACATTAAACGCTCCCTTCTCTCTTAGCTGTATATAATATGTAGTGGGTGTATACTCACAGTGTCTATATCAGACTCTGTAGCTTCTCCACGCTTACATTAAATGCTCCCTTCTCTCCTAGCTGTATATAATATGTAGTGGGTGTATACTCACAGTGTGTATATCAGACTCTGTGGCTTCTCCACGCTTACATTAAATGCTCCCTTCTCTCCTAGCTGTATATAATATGTAGTGGGTGTATACTCACTGTGTGTATATCAGACTCTATGGCTTCTCCACGCTTACATTAAACGCTCCCTTCTCTCCTAGCTGTATATAATATGTAGTGAGTGTATACTCACTGTGTGTATATCAGACTCTGTGGCTTCTCCACGCTTACATTAAAGCTCCCTTCTCTCCTAGCTGTATATAATATGTAGTGGGTGTGTACACACTGAATGTATATCGGGATCCGTGGCATGTCCACGCTCACATTAAACTCTCTCTTCTCTCGGTAGCTGTGTGTAGTAAGTGTATTCTCACTGTTACATAGTTACATAGTAGATGAGGTTGAAAAAAGACATACGTCCATCATGTTCAACCTATGCAAAACTTAGACGACAGATACTTTATCCTATATCCGTACTTACAGTATATTGATCCAGAGGAAGGCAAAAAAAAAAACCTAGTGCATATCTTTAATGATATCTCATAAAGGGAAAAATACATTCCTTCTTGACACCAAGAATTGGCAGTCAGATTACTCCCTGGATCAACATCCTTCCCATGTTTACTTATTTGGTATATCCCTATATACCTTTCCTTTCTAAAAAGATGTCCAACCTTTTTTTGAACAAATCTATTGTATCTGCCATCACAGTCTCCATGGGTAATGAATTCCACATTTTAACTGCCCTTACTGTAAAGAACCCTTTCCTTTGTTGCTGGTGAAATCTCCTTTCCTCCAACCTTAAGGGATGGCCCCCGAGACCTTTGTACTGCCCGTGGGATGAATAGTTATTTTGAAAACTCCTTGTATTGTCCCCGTATATATTTGTATATAGTTATCATATCCCCTCTTAGACGCCTCTTTTCTAATGTAAATAAATCTAATTTAGCTAGCCTCTCCTCATAAATCAGATTGTCCATCCCCTTTATTCATTTGGTGGCTCTTGTCTGCACGCTCTCTAGTTCCATAATGTCTTTTCTTAGGATTGGTGCCCAAAATTGTACTCCATATTCATGGTGTGGTCTTACTAATGCTTTGTAAAGGGGCATAATTATGTTTACTTCCCTTGCATCCATTGCCTGTTTAATGGAAGCTAAGCCTGCTGTCTACAAGCACTCATAAATCCTTCTCCATCAAGGATTCCCATAACTTATCCCCATTTAATTTGTAAGTTGCATGTTTACTCTTGTTTCCCAAATGCATAACCTTACATTTATCTGTATTAAACCTCATCTGCCATTTACCTGCCCACGTTTCCAGTCTCTCCAAGTCCTTCTGGAGATAAATGACATCCTGCTCTGATTCTATTACCTTACACAATTTAGTATCATCAGCAAAGATGGAGACTTTACTCTCGATACCAACCTCAGTACCACCCCAGTACCAATCCCGGAGGTACTCCACTCCCCACCCAAGCCCAACCTGAAAAAGTTCAAATTATTACAACTTTCAGTATATTCACTGTGTGTATACCAGCTCTGTGGCATGTCCCCACTCACATTAAACACTCCCTTCTCTTCTAGCTGTATATAGTGTGTAGTGCGAGTATACTCAGTGTGTGTATATCGGGCTCTGTGGCATGAACCCGGTCACATTAAACACTCCCTTCTCTTCTAGCTGTATATAGTGTGTAGTGCGAGTATACTCAGTGTGTGTATATCGGGCTCTGTGGCATGTCCCCGCTCACATTAAACACTCCCTTCTCTTCTAGCTGTATATAGTGTGTAGTGGGTGTATACTCACTGTGTGTATATCGGGCTCCGTGGCATGTCCACGTTCACATTAAACTCTCCCTTCTCTTCTAGCTGTATATAGTGTGTAGTGCGAGTATACTCACTGTGTGTATATCGGGCTCCGTGGCATGTCCACGCTCACATTAAACACTCCCTTCTCTCCATAACTGTCGGTGAAGTAGACCCCAGACACGGCTGTTATTTTGTTTCCAGGGAAATGATGCAAGACGTTGTCATGTTTGTGGCTGTAGGACCAGTGCCAGGCCTGGGCTCCGATCAGCAGCCCTCCGCCCTCTCGCAGGAAGGAGACCACCTCCCGGGCATTGCTGTCATCATATCCACTGGTACAGAGCACCCTCAGGCCCTGGGTTAGGTCAGAGGGCCCTTGCACTGTGCAGCCAGCGGCAGAGAGAGTCTGTGCCAGGAGGTCCAGACTGCGATGCACTCCGATCACCGCTCCTTGGGCCGGACTCAGCCAGGACACCGCATTCAGTAGGAAGTCCAAAAACTGGGGGCTGTTCAGATATGATTCGTGGGCCACAATCACCACGCGACCTTTCCCATAGCGAGAGGCAGCGATTAGCACATCCCCCGCTGGGGTCACCAGCACAGGGAAAGCAGAGTCTCCGGTCAGAAGCAGCTTGCAGGGGATACTACTCCCTGAGAAATCCAGAGAAGACAACCCCTGGACCAGCGCACGGTAATCAGCAGCAGCCGCCATGTCTCCTAACAGAGGAACAAGGTGAGAATGAGAGAGGATGGAGCATGGGAGAGAGAGGAGCAGATGACCTAAAACATATATTATGCAAGGAGTGGTAATATCCAGCATTACCAGGTCTCAACACTGGAGAGCAGAGAGTAACAAGGAGAGGAGGAGGAGGCGGAGAGGAGGAGGCGGAGAGGAGGAGGCGGAGAGGGGGAGGCGGGGAGGGGGAGGCGGGGAGGGGGAGGCGGAGAGGGGGAGGCGGAGAGGGGGAGGCGGAGAGGGGGAGGCGGAGAGGAGGCGGAGAGGAGGAGGCGGAGAGGAGGAGGCGGAGAGGGGGAGGCGAGGAGGGGGAGGCGGGGAGGGGGAGGCGGGGAGGGGGAGGCAGAGAGGGGGAGGCGGAGAGGGGGAGGCGGAGAGTCGGAGGCGGAGAGGAGGAGGCGGAGAGGAGGAGGCGGGGAGGGGGAGGCGGGGAGGGGGAGGCGGGGAGGGGGAGGCGGGGAGGGGGAGGCAGGGAGGCGGAGGCAGAGAGGGGGAGGGGGAGGCGGAGAGGGGGAGGCGGAGAGAGGGGGAGAGGGGGAGGCAGATAGGGGGAGGCAGAGAGGGGGAGGCATAGAAGGAATGGAAGAGGAGGGAGAGGAGATTCTGCCCTATCACAGAAAGTATGATATTCTATTTTTATAGATTTGGGATTAATTGCAATCTAACATGTTGCAAGGTAACAATGCTGTGATTACGGAGAGATCGAGACTGAGAAGCGGTTAGACTTTATATCAGAGAGAGACAAACTAACAGCAGGCCACACACTGGTTGGCAAACTGAATTTTTTAACAAAGTTTCTTTCACAGACTGATGCAACAGTTAAAAATTCAGATGAATGCTCCTGAATTTGTTATCATTTTCAGAGGAAGATTTGTTGTTCAATGTACTTGTTTCTCCAGATGTGTGTGTGTGTGTGTGTATATATATATATATATATATATATATATATATATATATATATATATATATATATACAGTGGTTGACAAATCACCAAAAAATCTACTCGCCACACAAAAAAATCTACTCGCCACCTAGTACCAAACGTGTGCTGCTTGGGCCAATATTTACTCGCACGGGGGTTAAATCCACTCGCCCGGGGCGAGCAAATGTATAGGTTTGTCGAACACTGTATATATATATATATATATATATATATGTATATACTGTTTGCTGTTCAGATACGATTCATGGGCCACAATCACCACGAGACCTTTCCCATAGCGAGAGGCAGCGATTAGCACATCCCCCGCTGGGGTCACCAGCACAGGGAAAGCAGAGTCTCTGGTCAGAAGCAGCTTGCAGGGGATACTACTCCCTGAGAAATCCAGAGAACACAACCCCTGGACCAGCGCACTGTAATCAGTAGATATATATGTAACCAGGTCCCCTCTGCACCGCGACACCCCCCCCCTCGTTACCTCCGCTGCCGGGGGTCACTTGATAGACCCGCCGGCACTTCTGGAGGGTGGGGGCCATGCAGGGAGCGCTTCGGCGGTCCGGAGGTTCCCGGCGGCTCCCGTGCAGGGCGCCGCCATCTTGTGAGGGTTCGCGCATGCGCAGTGAGAGCCCGGTTGAGGGATGGTATATCATATATACCTTTGGACAAAGATCCTATGGATGAATACCAAAAAGATCTAAAAACATTTCTTTTAGAGGCACAACATAAGCAGATCATTACAAAATCAGAATTTGAATTTCTATTTCAAAAGTTTCCTAGGACACCTGTATTCTACCATATACCAAAGGTACATAAAGATTTAGAACATCCACCGGGGAGACCTATAGTCTCTGGGGTGGAGTCGATGACGTCCAGCGTGTCCCAATATGTAGATTATTTTCTACAGCCCTTGGTGGTCAATTTAAGATCATATATTAGGGACACACTGCATGTCATCGATTCTATCTCGGGGATACCCTGGAAATCAACTTATATATGGGCCACATGCGATGTGGCCTCTTTGTATACCTGCATTAGTCACACTAAAGGAGTAGCAGCAGTAGCACATTTTTTGGAGAAAGAAATTCAGTTCAGCAGTATACAACGGGATTTTATTTTTAAATCCATTTGATTTATTTTGGAGCACAATTATTTTTTGTTTGAGAGTGAGTATTATTTGCAGGTCTGTGGAACGGCCATGGGCACCCGTTTTGCCCCCAGCTATGCAAACCTATACATGGGCCTATGGGAGGATACCCATGTGGGGTAATGCTAGGCTGGGGGAAGGCTTGGTGTTCTATGGCCGTTTCATAGACAACCTTATATTCATCTGGGATGGGGAACAGGAGACATTTGTTGACATTTTGACATCATTCAATGACAACCAAATGGATTCACGGTTCACATTTGAAGTAGATAAGTGTAAAATTGATTTTTTGGATTTAGAATTGATGGTTAATACTGAAAATCAGATCATTACAAAAACCTTTTTCAAGAAAGTGTCAACCAATGCATATTTGCATCATACCAGCAATCACTATCATAAGTGGTTGGAGAACGTCCCCAGGGGCCAATTCCTTAGAGTCAGGAGAAATTGTTCTCTTGACTCTGATTACTTGGCCCAGGGGGACGTTCTGGTAAATAAATTTATAGCCAAAGGATACAATAAACATACGGTTCAGGAGACATTTAAACAAGTGGGTCAATTAGATAGACATACACTGTTGGAAAAATCAAAAACCAATATACTTTCCAAGAAAAAGAAAACACTAATACAGAACCAGGAGCGGATAGGTTCACCTCTTTTTATTACTCAATTCAATTGTGCCTCTCAGAAAATAAAGAATATACTCAATAAACATTGGGATATTTTGCTTAATGATCCTATCATAGGAAAAAAAATGCCCTCAAGAATACCAGTGGTCTTCGAAAAGGCAAGAAATATAAAATCGATTGTGGCACCTAGTAGACTAAAAAAACTAAAAAAATAACACTGATGAGATTATCAATATAAGAACAAAATATGGCAACTATTGTTGTGACAGTCCGAGATGCCTCACTTGTAAACATCTGTATAGATCTGATATCATCAGATCTCATTCAAATGGATCAATACATCAAGTTAAGGGTCATATCAATTGTTTGTCCACCTTTATTGTTTATGCCATTATGTATCCCTGTGGGATTCAGTATATTGGTAGGACCAAACGGGCCTTAGCAACACGTTTTCTAGAACATCGGCGGAATATTATCCATGGATTACAATCACACAGTCTATCTAGACATTACAAACTCAAGCATAATAAAGATCCATCTTCTCTGACAGTTATGGGCATTAAGGCCATTAGTTCCACACTTTCAAGTGGAGACAGGTACAAATTCTAAACCTAAGAGAGACATACTGGATCTACGTACTTAATACACTAAGTCTAGAAGGGCTAAATGATTGTATCGACATCAGCACCGTTGTATAGTTCATCATTCTCTTCCCCCCCCCTTCTCCCTCCTCCTTCCCCCCCCCCTTTTTTTTCTAGTGGTCCTTTGCCCCATGTGAGATGGACACGGAGGTCTGGGTTGAACATGCTAGACATGTTCCCTTCGGGTTCATCCATATGGGGAGTTTATTTTACAAATATTAGACACATGGTTTTTTATAGTTTTATTATTATACACAGAAACAATATTATAATTATCACAAGTTTATGGTGATTACACTTATATTTATCATATGAATTATTCACATCATTTTTTACACACACAATACATTTTTTGAATGAGGTGGAGTGTGGTGGGCTGTATTGCACTGTCTGGTCAGGTTGGAGATATTGATGGCCTTGGATACATGTGCGGTCTGCGTACCCTTCTTTCTTTGTAGCTATTCAAACAGACATTTCTACTCTGCATATATTCCGTTTTTTTCCTCGTTGTTTTCTTTTTCTTTTTCAGGTGCATTTCAATGTATATAACGGTTAATTGTATGCATATGTATATGGTTTCTTCCTTCAATATTAGAGGTTACGGTTGAATCCCCCTCAAATTATATTAGTCTCATTCATCCAATACTCATTATGGTATTTTGTATTTTTGTATTTTTATTTTTTATTATTAATTATTCAATGTTAATGTCCAATTATATTGTGTTTATTACTCATTTGTTAATAACTCTAACAGTAAGTTATCTTCATAATATCAAATCCTTTCTTCTCAAGCTAATATTTATAATTTCATCTAATGTTCATTCACTGTTTACTCAGTTGATTTTAGATATTTATTTATATATATATCATGGTCTGCTCATATTGGAGACACAATTATACATGCTAGCTTATAATGTCATGCATTCTACATAAATTAAACTTTATTTGGGTATAATCTAGATCTTTTATGTTTTTTACATATAGCTGTTGATGTTTTCATATGTATGTAGTATTAGACCAGTCTATCATGTTAATTGTATTCACATGACCTTCTGATTATCTTCTATATAGCTAATTGGATTTGTGGGTGTATATACTGTATATGTGGTCAGTACACCCTAAGTCCATCCCCTGATGAAAACAGTTTAGCTGTTGAAACGCGTAGGACCAGGTGTGCTGTGGATCCTTCAGCATCGTTTCCAAGACCTGCTCGATATCTCCATTGACTGAGGGACGTCATCTGCCGGTTCCGCCACACACAGTGTCCCCGGTGGGAACCTAAATCATCTGGAGGTGTGTTCCCGGGGAAAGGAATCTGTGGAGAGCCTGATGTCACGAGTTCCTGCTGGCAGTGATACACGAGGGCTACACCGGAGGCAATGGGGTCACGGAGCAGTGTAGCAGAGCAGCGGCGCTTCCTGATCCTTTGGAGCTTGAGTATTATCTCATAACATGCTTTTTTATCCTTTATGTTTGTGAGTTCATTTTATGAGCCTTTTATTGGGAATTAAATACTTTTTTGCACAGTAATGCCCTAGGATTGGGCGCTTTTTTCTTCTATTTATATATATATATATATATATATATATATATATATATATATATATATATATATATATATATATATATATATACTGTGGGCTGTTCAGATACGATTCATGGGCCACAATCACCACGCGACCTTTCCCATAGCGAGAGGCAGCGATTAGCACATCCCCCGCTGGGGTCACCAGCACAGGGAAAGGGAAGTCTCTGGTCAGAAGCAGCTTGCAGGGGATACTACTCCCTGAGAAATCCAGAGAACACAACCCCTGGACCAGCGCACTGTAATCAGCATATATATATGTGTATTTAAAACCAGAGACATAACATAAAACACAGACAAAGCTCAGTGCACATCCAGAAAAACTTATATACGGTACAGTGCCTAAATATACATGTATAAATAACTAATAAATAAATAAAATGGTCTTTTAGTTTAACATTTTGGCCAAATTGTTGTAAGCCCTTGAGCCAAACTTCACGGCAGACCACGTTCAAGGGTCCCTACACTAATATAAATTCTTAATAACCTGTGCATTGCCAGGAAGAATGATTTATAATAAATCTGTCAATATAAGTTGCAAAAGTTCTAAGTCTGATTGAAGCTTTTATTAACCTGTACATTACCAGGAAAAGCACTCTGTAATAGATTTGTCACAATCACACTGCATGCAGGCAAGTTCCCCTGATAGTGGGAGATGCCATGGAGTGAGCTTTTAACCATTTAAATGTGGGAGGGAGTGAGCTTCAATTGGATAGGAGGTTGCCACCCTCCAAAACAGCCAAGACTAGCTGCACAAGAATTATAAAACATACAGAACACCTACAAGCTCAAATTGAACCCCCAAAATACCCACAACATATATATAAGCATATAAGTTTCACAGAGGAGTGCTACTGAGCATGGCAATTTATATTTAAAACCAGAGACATAACATAAAACACAGACAAAGCTCAGTGCACATCCAGAAAAACTTATATACGGTACAGTGCCTAAATATACATGTATAAATAACTAATAAATAAATAAAATGGTCTTTTAGTTTAACATTTTGGCCAAATTGTTGTAAGCCCTTGAGCCAAACTTCACGGCAGACCACGTTCAAGGGTCCCTACACTTATATAAATTGTGTAGCCATGCTGTAAAATGGCTAACAGTCATCTCTCCTGCTGACAGTAAGGCCTGGTAAGTTATGGGCATGCCAGCCGTAATCATGGAGGTTTGCCCTCATACCCTGGTGAGGTGCCCTATGTATGGATGGGAGTGGTCACATGCTCTGAATCCATGGTTAGTGATGTCAGAGTTGTGCCAGCCCCCAGAGGATACATAAGGCACAGCACTGTGTCAAAAGTTAGGTTCTGCCAAGTTCTGTAAGGAGTGAAGAGTTAGTATGGTTAGAGATTACGGAGTTATGAGACTGTGACCAGGGACCTGGCACAGGGAAGATATCCCTGCGGGGATAGGGAATCCCTAATCAAAGAGAGACATACCTTTCAGAGGGAAGCAGCTGAATAATTATGTGTGGCTAGGAGACTACTGCAAGGGGCAGCTAGCCCATATCCGTCAATAAAGATGATCCTGTTCAAATATACTCTCGTGTGTAAGTGTGGAGTGATTACAACGAGAGGGGCACCACAGAGGAGTTCCTCACCAGGACCATCCACAAGCGGACGCTGGGATCCTGATGAGGTGGAGGCGCTGCACTGGATATAGGTAGGACTCAGCACACTACCTCAGCTAACTGTCTGGGTGGGCAATCCCCATACGCCATCATGCGGGAGACTCAGGAGTCCTGTTGCCAACAGGTGCACCACCAGACATCACACTGTAATGGGGACTGGTTAGACCACAGGGGCCAATGTGAGATTGGGTGGGTCAGGCTAGGCCAGAAAATCCGTTACATATGTAACCAGGTCCCCTCTGCCCCGCGACCCCCCCCCCCTCGTTACCTCCGCTGCCGGGGGTCACTCGATATACCCGCCGGCACTTCTGGAGGGTGGGGGCCATGCAAGGAGCGTTTCGGCGGTCCGGAGGTTCCCGGCGGCTCCCATGCAGCGCGCCGCCATCTTGTGAGGGTTCGCGCATGCGCAGTGAGAGCCCGGCGGCTGGACCAGTTGCGCATGCGCGAGCACAAGCGCGTGAACCCTAGCCTACCAGGGAAGGCTCTTGGACGGGACTACGAGTCCCATGAGCCTTAGGGGACCCCACTTGATGCCAGGGAGCCAATAGGGCTGCAGTAGCTCCCTGCTTGCAGGAAATAGATACATTTCGCGCGCTGAAGGAGCCCACGTTAGTCAGGACCAGGAAGAGCTAGGGGAAAGAGGTGAGTGCAGGGGTCTGTGACCCACTGCAGAAGGCCAGCAGCCCCCTAGGCCCCAGTTAGGTCCTGAGCCTCTCACAGATTGTGGTGCTACAGGGACAGGCCCTAGGTTAGGGACCTTGCCACCTTAGAAGTAGTGTTAGTTAGGGACACAGCGGACGCTGCGCTCCCTAGAAGAGGCTTGGGCTAAAGCCTACGCCCAAAGAGACAAAGACCATCTCCAGGGTGGGATCGCCCCTGGCGGACCCCCGTGCAAGGAAGGACCGGATCGCAGATGGGATCACCAAGCGGCGGATCCTTTTTGAAGTTGCTTGCAGGCCCAAGTGCAGGAGCACTCGGCAGGTACCTTCATAAGTGCACCAACGTATCACCATATATATTTATACATAGTGGCAGCGCTGACCATGGGACAAAGGGGTTAGACTGTGGACACGGTGTGGGGATACAAGGTGGTGGGTGCAAGGTACACTCCTAGTGGAGTGAATGACATTTGGTACTATGGTACATGGTGTAGAGTTACCCCCTAGGGGGAGTATTATTACAAGTACGCAGTAGTGGTTACTGATAAGTGTGTAAAGTGTGTGATTATTCCCGCATATATATATAAACTGGTTATATACATCTCCGTGTATGTACTTATTGTGTATGTGGGTCCTGTATAGGCAACCATCTACATTCCTAGAACCCTACACAGGTGGAGGCGCTGCAAACCAGATCGATTCGAAGGACTCACCCCAGGTTCCCAACAAGTGGAGGCTCAGGCCTCTTGTGAACCTACAGGTATATGCACCACACCTGGTAACAAATAGGTTCCCCCTCACACACACTAAATCTGTGCTTGGAGTAGAGGGAATACCCGTTACATTTGCTGAGATCAGACCTGGGGTGCCCTATTCAATTCAGTATCATAAGAGATCAGCAACATGTTAATTCCCTCGAGTCAAGAGGTCCATGCTTGGGCCATCACCACCCGGGAACCACCTAGTTACGTAGTGGCAGTAGGGAACGTTCCAGCGTTAGTGGCGGAAAGTGACATCCAGGACTCTCTGAGGAAGCTTCTGGGCCTAGATAAAGTATGGTACCGGGGCAGAGTGTTCGACTCTACTTTTCATTGGAGCGCCATACTATTCACTGTGAGCCGGGACATATGCCAAGAAACGGCCCAGGGCACCCTGCTAGCCCCCGAGGCCCCGCCAGAAGGCTACCCCCTTATATACGCGGACTTGCCCGTAATACGGGCGATGTTTTCATCAAGAGACACTACCCAGGTTCCAGATGAACCGTCCACCAGTACTTGGCCACCTACTGCACCAGTGTCAAGTACCCCAAACCGGGTAGACTGTCCCCCACCCAAAGTCTCCTTTACTCCAAGCGCTCTCACGGGAGCCACTAGTTGGGCTGACAGTCCACCTCCTTCACCAGCACCCGCTCCCCATGGGATGAACTCCCGGCCTATCAGAGACAGAAGGGTAACTAATGAAGGTTCCGTAATGGGGGTGACGCTACCACAATTCGTAGAGGCCATCACCATGGCCTCCCAGTTACAAAACTACCGGAAACTCAAAGCCTTCTCTGGAGTACTTCCGACACCACAGGGGGAGGAAGGGATACTCTTGGAGGGAGAATGCATTAAAAGTCATAGAGGAATGGTCGTGCACGGACGCAGTGAAAAGGCAGCGTATCATGGAGTGTCTTAGGCCCCCAGATTCTACCATTGTAACCATCCACAGGGACCAACACCCAGAGTTGACGCCGTTGGAGATGGTGGAATTCCTGCTGGAAGCATACGGGCTAGCAGAAGATGAAGGAGCAATCTGGACGAGGTACTATAATCTCTATCAGAAGGAGGGGGAAGACTTGTCGGCCTTTATACACCGCCTGCAACTGGCCTTAGGAATCCTACTCAATCGTAAGTTGATTCCCGCCTCTGGGATGGATGAGGCGCTTTGTAAGCAGTACCTGTGGGGATCAAGCCCCACTCACGCCATAGCCAATATGCTTCGCAGCAAACTAATGGAAGGAAGCCCACCTACGTTCACCGAGTTGCTGCGCCAGGTGAAAATTCATGAAGCACATGCCCTGTTACACTCTCCCGCAAAACCCAAGTGCCCCTCCATCGGCCATCATGCGTGTTGTACTGGAAGGGATCTATGCCTCTGCCCTACTGGACACCAGATCCCAAGTGACCATAATATACCGCAAGTTCTATGACCAGCACCTCAAACACTGCCCCCTGAGGTCGGCCGAACATATGAAGGTGAGGGGGTTAAGTAACGAAGACTACCCCATCGATGGGATTGTGAAGGTTCCACTGGAGATACTCCAACTGAACACCAGCAAGAAACACCCCATGCATGTAGCGGCAATGGTATGCCTTGAGCCCCAAGACCAGTGCAAGTATGAAATAATCTTGGGGACAAATACTGATATAGTACGAGCTGTAATCAGAGCATACCTGAAAGAGATCAACGAGTTACCGATGGCCAATTCGCTCCTCGATCCCGTGCTACGAGAGGAGTGCAACCGGGTATATGCCTTAGAACGTCACGGGGATCTCTACAATCGTCAACGCGGACTGACGACCATTTTACCAGGGGGAGTGCAACGTATGGCCGTCTGGTGCTGTTATCCCGATCGAGATGAGAATTATCAATTTTTCTCTCTGGAGAGTACCCCTGAGGAAGAGGTTTAGAGAGGATATAGGGTAATACCCGAAGTGAGAGAGTGGACGACTAAAATCCCTCTACGAACCTACGTATATGTGCAGAATATCTCCCCATTCCCGATGGAACTCGATGCAGGATGAAGTTTGGGTTGCATATATCCGGTTAGCCCTGTGGAAACAATGCCCCAGGTGAATGCCGCTGCAGTGGGTGAGCGGTTAGTCGACCTGGACTTCAACTTCGGCAAGTCGACGTTACCAACTGAGTGGAAAGATCGGCTGACAACCAAGTTGAATAAACGACGGACTGTGTTCTCCACAAGTGAGATGGATGTGGGTTGCAGTTGCAGCGCCCAACATGCCATTAGACTGAGTGATGCCACTCTGTTCCGTGAACACTCTCGCCGCATCGCCCTTAGGGATGTGGACAATGTAAGGAACGTCTTGAAAGAAATGGAGACCGCTGGGATTCTGACGGAGTCACGGAGTCCTTACGCCTCCCCCATAGTGGTGGTAAGGAAGAAGAACGGATCCGTACGACTGTGTGTCGACTATCGAACCCTGAACAATCGTACGATACCAAACCAGTACAACCTTCCTCGCATTGAAGAAATTCTGAATGCTCTGAATGGAAGCCAATGGTTCAGTGTTCTCGACTTACGATCTGGGTACTATCAGGTACCCATGAGTGCAGAGGACCAGGAGAAAACAGCCTTCGTCTGCCCCCTGGGTTTCTACCAATTTACACGTATGCCCCAAGGTATATGTGGGGCCCCTGCTACCTCCAGCGACCGATGGAGAAGACTACCGGAGACATGAACCCTCGGGAGTGTCTAGTCTGCCTGGACGACATCATTGTCTTCGGAAAGACCCTGGAAGAGCACGAAGAGAGGCTGCTTAAAGTGATAGACCGTCTTGGGAAAGAAGGATTGAAATTGTCCCTCGACAAGTGTCGGTTCTGTCACACCTCGATGACTTACGTGGGACACATAGTGTCTGCTCAGGGAATCGCCACCGACCCGGCCAAAGTAGAAGCGGTCATGAACTGGCCTCGTCCCGAGAATGTCACGGAGCTCCGATCCTTCCTGGGTTTCTGTGGGTATTACCGTCGCTTCGTAGAAGGGTACTCTAGTCGAGCTAAACCCCTGAACAATCTGTTGAAGATATATCCCGAAGATACAGGAAGGAAGGCCACGTCGGCCCGTCAACCATTTGGTGATAAATGGACGTCTGAGTGTGAACAGGCCATCCTGAAGTTGAAGAAAAGCCTGACCGAAGCGCTGGTGCTTGCGTATGCTGATCCAGAACAACCATACGTTCTGCATGTGGATGCCAGTCTCAATGGACTGGGTGCCGTCTTGCACCAGAAGCCCCCCGAGGGCCTTCGGCCCGTAGCCTACATCAGCCGCAGTCTGACAACCAGTGAACAGAAATACCCTGCCCACAAGTTGGAGTTCCTGGCTCTCAAATGGGCGATCACGGAAAAGCTCCACGAATACCTTTACGGTGTTACGTTTGAGGTAAGGATAGATAACAATCCCCTCACGTACATCAATACCTCGGCCAAATTGGACGCAGCAGGGCACCGATGGCTGGCAACTCTAAACAATTACCAGTTCTCTCTGAAGTATAAGCCGGGGCCGCTGAATGTCGGAGCTGACGCTCTATCCCGACGACCGGGACTAAGTGCTACTCCAGATGATGATGAGTGGGAAGAAATCCCAGGACCAGGGGTGCGAGCTATGTGTAGCACTGCCGCCATCATCAATGATCAAGTGGCCTTCTCAGAATTACGGGTTGCGGATTCCTTGGGATGCCAGTCGCAGGCTGTCCCAGCAGCCTACTGCGATCCGAAGGGGATGAACATAACTCATGACAAAGTGCTACGGTGGAAAGATCTGGTAGCCTTCCAAATACGAGATCCTGTAATTAGTATCATTAGGCAAGCCATTGAAAAGAAGAATCCAGCCCTCCTGAAGCGTGCTCCCAACGACTTGGTTGCCTTGCTCATGCGGGAGGCGGACAAATTTGAAATCGATAACTGTTTACTCTATCGGGTGGTGCAATATCACAACCACCCGGACAGACGACAACTAGTCCTCCCTAGGAACTTGCAATACATGGTGTTAAAGTCGCTACATGATGAGCATGGACATCTCGGTGTAGAGAAGACATTTGTGTTGGTCCGAGACCGCTTTTTCTGGCCCAAGATGCAAGAGGCCGTAGAACACCATTGTCGCCATTGCTCTCGGTGTATACAACGCAAAACCCTACCTACCAGAGCAGCTCCCATGGGCCATCTGAAGAGTTCTGGTCCAATGGACCTGGTGTATATGGACTTTCTGTGCATTGAGCCTGATAGCTGAGGAATATGCAACGTGCTGGTCATCACGGACCATTACACCCGGTATGCCCAGGCCTTCCCCACGAAGACCAGAAAGCCATCACAGTGGCAAAAATACTATGGGAGAAGTACTTAGTTCACTACGGTTTCCAAACCGCCTTCACTCAGACCAAGGTCAAGATTTTGAGAGCACTCTGATCCGAGAATTGCTCAAAATGCTGAGCATTGCTAAATCACGAACGACCCCGTACCATCCCGAAGGAGATGCTTTGCCAGAACGATTTAATCGGACCTTGCTGGACATGCTCGGAACTCTAAAGGGTGCGCAGAAGACTGAATGGAGTCGACCCGTAAAGGCCCTGGTTTACGCGTACAATTGTACCCGACACGAGTCAACTGGATTCTCCCCATACTTTCTCATGTTCGGACGAGAGGCGAGACTGCCAGTAGATGTACGCTTTCGAGTCTCGACGGATGGGATACACAATGCTACCCATTTCAAATACGTGCAAAGACTTAAAGACAGCTTGCAGCAGGCTTACCAACAGGCGGAGAAGTCTACAGCTAAGCTGAAGGAAAACAGTCTCTCTCTGGCTCACAGTCTGGCGGCTTCCTGTGTCTTTTAAAAGACTTCCTCATTCACTCAGGAGTCAAGCCTGATTAATTCAGCAGCCGCTGCTGCTGGCTACTCTAGGGGATTAACTCTCTGAGAGCTGGAAAGTCCCATAGCTACTAGTTCTCTAGTCCATAAGGACAGTGACTCTATCACATATCCTCCCCCCCAGCTCATTCCTACTGGGGTGAGTGACAAGTGCACAATTACCGTGCACCCACACTGAAGACGCCCTCTCTTTCTGTCTTTTCCTAGTCTTCCAGTTGAAAACTTTTCCCTTCGGGACAATTACCAGGCCTTCTGGGCCTGCAGACTGGTACTTCGCTACCTCTTTGTTTTGTGTCGGTTTGGCTCTCTTGTGAAGACCGTAACTCCGCGTTAGCGGTGATGGCTTTTGGATCTTTTCCATCAGCGTACCTTCCGCGTTTGAGACTAAAGACTGGTCATTCACCACAAGTTCTATGTTTGGTTCCACACCATCTAGCTTCAGTATTTCAGTATTTCAGCTTGGGTGGAATTCTCATTAACCTCAAGTGCATCCCATGGCGCCTCTTTATTACAGTCGGCAGACTCGTAGGATTAGGTCTTTCTTTCTTGATCCCTTAACTTACTCCGAAGGGAGTATTGTTGGACAATCCGTGAGGTTTTTCTCCGTTTACGATCACGGACACGCTTCCGTCCCATTCACAACTGTCTATTCACAGAGGCTTCCCTCTTGGCAAGGAATCCACTTTGGGTCTCATAGGCACTGCAGTCATGCTTACTTGCATCACTTGGTTCGGCGGTTCAAACTTTGTAATTTTGTTTTGCAGTTGAGCGGTGTCCCCAGCTCTCCCTGTACCCTTGTCTTCACGGGCATTAGTTTCTGTAGGATACAGATGCTTGGGCTGGGCCAATACCTCTTCCTGTAGTGGAGACACTTGTGCATTACTGTTCCGCATAGCTTCCTTTTGTCTTAACTCTACTTCCATCTTTCCTATGTAATGCTTCTGTGACCCAAGTGTCTGTCTTAGGTTTGAAACTTTTTTCTCCAACTTCATCTGAGGAATCTCCTTCTGGGCAGCAGTAGAGTCCAATGTAGCATCCAGCTCAGTCTTCAGAGCCTCAAGCTCCTCACCCAGGTCACGCTTTTGTTTCTCTGCCATCTTGCGGCCAGTACGCTCAGATTCCAGGTCCTTAATCAGGTCCTGAAGCTGTCCTTCTATATTTCCTTTTCCACTCAGTGCGGCTGCTAGTTTAGCTTCTTTGGAGTTGAGTCGCGATTCTACATCTGTCAGCTGATTCAGAGCAAAGTTTAACTCTATTTCCTTTTCTGTATTCTTGACCTGCAGCTGCCGGTGCTCCTCCCGGACCTTATCCAGCTCCAGCCGGATCATCTCATTGGATGTGTGGTCCAGCAGCTTGCGGGTATTGGCCATCTCTGTTTCATAGCGCAATGTCAGACAGGCCACCTGATGGACGGACACCTCCTCCCTCTCGGCGAGCTGTATCTTGCGCTCAGTAATCTGCGTCTGCAGCTCTTCAATTTGATCCTGCAATTTGATCACCTCTTCCCGGTGCATGCTCTGAGTTTGCAACAGAGCCTCCTTCATATTTTGGAGCACTGCTGTTTTTGTCACTAGGATCGCTGCTGCTTCTGTCTGCCACTCCTCTTTCTCCTTGGTGTACTGACTTTTGGGTATGGAGCAGCCTCTTTGCTTCTCCAGCTATTGCTCCAGTTTCTGGACCTTCTCCCACTCCCTCTCATACAGAGTCACCTGGCATCTAAGCTCCGTCTCCAGCGATGCTCTAGTGACCCGCAGCGTGGCCTTCAGCTCCTCATACTGCTCTGTGGGGACACACTGGGAACTAAGCTGTTCCTGCAGCACTTTTACTTTGTTAGCAGCCCGGATACTTTCTTCTTGCAGGACCCGCTGCTTCTCCTTGGCCTGGTCAGACAAATCTGAATTTTCCTCTTTCAGACTTGCATTCTCTCTCTTAACAGTCTCTAAATCACTCAAGGTATTCTCATGGGTTTCCTTCAACATACCCAGCTCTGTGTTTAGACCGTGGGCCTCCTGGCGTGAGTGTTCCACCTCTGTGCTGAGAACGTGAACCTCTTATAGAGCCTCCACATATTTCTGTTTCAGGTCAGTAATCAGTTTGTCAGACTTGTTCTGCTTTTCCTCCATGGTAGCAATTGAGGTGTTGGCCTTTTCCAGACTAGTCGGCACCTCCTCCAACTCCCTCCATAACAGATACTCTGTTTTCTTCAAAGCGTAATACTCATGTATAGCTTGGAGTATACTCTGCTATAAATCGGCGTTAACCTCCTGCAACTGGGCGTTTAGCTCTTGCTCCTTATACAATCTTTCCTGCAGGACATCACAATCATGGCGGGCAGTTTGGTGTGCAGAAATTAAGGCCTCTTTATCCTGGATCAAGGATTCAGCTTCCCTTTGCTCCTCCTTTTTCTTTACCACAGTTCCCGTGATGATTCCGCCCGTCACTCCAGTCTGCAACATATCTCGGCGCCTTTCTGACGCACGTTGTCCTGACAGCGCAGGCTCAAGTGGTTCGGTCACTTCCCCTGCGACTGGAGAAAAACTTTTCTTTTTCTTATTCTTTCTCTTTGTTTTATTAGCTCCAGAGACGTCAGTATTACTGGGCACACACTCACTGGTATCAGCTTACACATCTTGCTTGCACTCACAGGGCGTTCTTTGCTTTTGCAGCTGTTTGTCTTTGAAAATTTGGGGACACACATCTTCCATGTGACCAAGTTCATGACAGGCCCAGCATACTAAATGCATCTGTGGGTACGGCTCTCTTCCTGGGGCCACATACAGTACAGTACGAGTCGTCGTCATCATCACCGCATGGCCTGAAGGGACACTGTTTGCATAGTTATGTACATTACAAAACAAACATTTCACGTCGGCTATTTTCAAAATCCGGCAGGGAAAACTTGACACTCAGCACTTTGCTTATGGCGTTAGCTTTACACAGCACAGAACTATTTTCATACCCAACGGGGCAGACTTTACACTCAGCACTTGCTAGATGCCATTTTCACTTTCTTCAGCAACATTTTTGGATTTCTGCTTGGGTTGGGGGCCTTAACATATCTTCATCTACTGATCTCTGGGTGCTATTGCATCCACACGTCACACATTCTCTGTGTATGCTGTAAGCACAACTGGTCATACACAGTGGTATAGACTTCACTCGCAGAGTCTGCACTTTACTTCGGCCGGGTGGCCATTTTAATCCCCGCATTTATTTCCAAGCCAGCAGTTTCCGCTGCTCAGTGCCTTTTTGGACTGCCCGCTTTCAACTCCACCATATGTAATACCCACACCACGTTGCAGTCTCTTTTGGTCTCAGATTAAGGCCGGAAACATTGTTTTTCTCTATACAGGGGGTTTATTGGCAGGGATAATATGACAGGGTAAATAAAAGCCACCAGCTATATGCCTGGAAAACCTATGTCTAGTCTTCAGTGCAGCACTGACTAGGTTAACTTCAACTGGGAACCTCAGGACATTTAGTTGGATCCCAGCTGCCTAATCAATGTGTGTTAAAACCCCAGGCTGTAGACACATGGGGGCTGGCTGTTGAGGAGAGAGGAGTAAGCTACTGAAGAGATTACTGAAACAAGGTCTGTTATCAAAGTACATGGATTATGAACTGTCTGTCTCCTGCATAGAAAAGGGTAGCTGCCTGATTTTTACACCGTCTGCTAAAGAGAAACTGTTTTGTTTTGTCTGCTGAAAAAAAAGCCAGTTTTCTTTTTGTTTGCTGGTGAAAAGCTATTTTTGTTTTTGTGTGTTGTATATCTTTTAAGACTAAATAAATAAGCCTTGTCAAGAAACCCGTGTGTGTAGTTGCATGTACCCTGCAACATATGGTGTTCAGAAGTCCTGGGATTTTTTCAAAAGGCTCCTGCAGTTAAAGGGCCACACACACACACACACACACACACACAAGAATGGAAGAAATGTTGAAAGAGTTTCTGTGCGAGCAGACCAGACAGCAGGGATAGGTAATTCAGGAGAAGGCCCGGCTTCAAGCGGAGAGAGATGAAAGACTACAGGCAGCACAAGATGAGCGGATTGCCAAGCTGCTGACCCATTTCCAAGGGTCTGCCAGTCCAGAACTTGCAAACAGACCCCCGATACTCCTGAGGAAAATGGCGCCGAACGAGGATCCAGAGGCTTTTTTACTGACATTTGAAACAGTTGCCGAAGCTCAGGGCTGGGCTACAGATTGCTGGGCAACTGCTTTGGCCCCGCTCCTCATAGGAGAAGCCAAGGCCTCATATCAGGGTCTGCCAGCAGATCAGGCAATGGACTACCGACAAGTTAAAGCCGCCATACTGGATCGCTTAGGTCTGACCCCAGAGACCTACCGGCAGCAGTTCCGGAACATGAAGTACACCGCTAAGATGAGACCCCGGGTCCTCCCTCAGCGATTATTGGACTTGTGTACGCGCTGGATACAACCCGAGGAGTGCACTAAGGAGGCAATTCTGGAGCAGGTGGTTTTGGAACAATTTGTACAAATAATACCCCCTTCCGCACGCTCGTGGGTAAAACGCCACGCTGCTGAAACCCTAGCTTTGGCGGTCCGACTCGTGGAGAACTTCCTTGGGGCTGAGCAGCAGGCGAGTGTCCTGGACCCGACTCCACCGGCACTTGCGGACGCCCAAAGAGGGAGGTCGGATCAATGGGGAACCTACGGCCCGTCCATACGCAACCGCCAAGTCCAACGGAAGGAGCAGTCGTTCCAGCAAGGACGGAGTCCAAATGCTGGTCCCCGCCGAGACCCTCATCTCCTTCCGGATGTCGGCTCGCCGCAAAATGAGAGGAACTTCCGAGGACATCGCCCACAGGACCCACCAGATGCCTGGTCTCCAGTAACCGGTCCAGCGGAGCTCTATCCACAGCCCCCTCCTGCGAGGGAACCCTCCCCATGTTCCGCCTGCGGAGAACAAGGCCACCAGTATGTGGACTGTCCACCAATGGATTGTTCATTCAGCAGAACCGTCGCCTCGGCTTTTACTGGGGAAAATTACAAGCCCTGGCTACTTCCAGCCCTGATTGGGGGAAAAAACGTCCAGGCCCTTGTAGAGTCGGGCTCTAGGAAAACTCTGGTCCTCCAGAAACTATTACCGCCTAACGTGTGTTCTTTTGACTCCCCATGGAGCATAGAATGTATACACGGCGATGTAAAACGCGATCCGATGGCCAAAATCCGACTACAGGTAAAAGGTCAGGAGGCTTACTTCGAAGTAGGAGTCGCTCCATGGCTCCCTGCCCCCATTGTGCTCGGTCGGGACTGGCCTTTCTTTTCGGACCTAATGGCCCCAGTCTTTCACAAGGAGCCTCCTTCTACGGCTCAGGAGAACCCTGGCAAACTGTTCCCCTTCTCGGCAGACCTTTTTTCCAGTAGACACCGGGTTCAAAAGACTCGGAAGCAAAGACGCTTGGACAAACAGGACTGGTTGCAGAAATCTGGGTCTCAAGGTGACCATTCTAGTAGTCAGAGGTCACAAGTGATGGCTGGGGATGGCCAGAGGGAGGGGGATATGGGCCCTGGAGATTTACCAGACCTGTACCTCCCTGACTTTCGCCAGAAGCAAAGGGAAGACCCAGTCCTTGCTAGACATTATGACACGGTGGTGAAAATTGATGAGCAGATTGTAGATGCACAGGGGGTGATAGTGTTCCCTCATTTTGAGCTATCAAATGATATCCTATATAGGGTGAATAGGCAGACACAAACAGGGGAGGTCACCAGACAGATATTGGTTCCAAAGGCGTTTGTTAAATCTGTGTTCACTCTAGCCCATACTGTCCTTTGGGGTGGTCACCTGGGCAGGGATAAAACATTGGACCGTATTTCATCCCGATTCTATTGGCCAGGGATCCATAGTGATATTGCTAAGCTATGTGCGGCATGTCCGGAGTGCCAGCTAACTAGTCCAAAAGGACAAAAACCAGCCCCTTTGGTTCCTCTACCCTTGGTGTCAGTTCCCTTTGAGAGGATTGGAGTAGACTTGGTGGGACCTCTAGAACCTTCTGCGAAAGGACACAGGTTTATCCTTGTAATAGTTGACTATGCAACAAAATATCCTGAGGCGTTCCCCCTGAGAACATCAACGGCGAAGCAAGTAGCCAACAAGTTGTTGGAACTGTTCTCACGTGTTGGACTTCCCCAGGTGATGTTGACAGACCAAGGTACAAATTTCATGGCTAAACTGATGCAGGATGTCTTAAAGTTACTAGAGGTCAAGTCTGTTCGGACATCGGTCTACCATCCACAGACTGACAGATTGGTGGAAAGATTTAACCGAACTCTAAAAGGGATGCTGAGGAAAATTGTAGATTCAGAGAAGAGAGCCTGGGATGAACTTCTCCCTTTTCTGCTGTTTGCAGTGCGGGAAGTCCCCCAGGCCTCCACGGGATTCTCTCCATTTGAATTGCTCTATGGCCGCCAACCCCGGGGTATCCTAGACCTCCTAAAGGACGCCAACCCCGGGGTATCCTAGACCTCCTAAAGGAGTCCTGGGAGGAACAGCAGTCCCCTTCTAAGAATTCCCTGCAATATGTACTAGACCTTAGGAAGCACCTAGATGTGGTCGGCCATTTTGCCAGGGAGAATCTTAGATCAGCCCAGGACAGTCAGGAGAGACATTACAATCAGAATGCTCGCATGAGAGTGTTTCACCCAGGATACCAGGTGATGTTATTGTTACCCAGTTGCGAGAGTAAACTCCTGGCCAAATGGCAGGGCCCATTCGAAGTACTCCGCCGTGCGGGTGATGTGGATCACGAGATCGCTCAACCAAGGTCCAGGAAGGGTAAACAAATTTACCATGTGAACTTGCTGAAACCCTGGAAGATGCAGCGGTCTCTATTCATCCACCCGGTGGAGGAGGAAACGGACTTGGGTCCTCAGCCTTCACAGGAGAACATCGTGAGTGACGATAACATCCTAATGGGTAAACAGTTGTCCTCTGAACAAAAAGGGGACTTGTTAGCAATAATTACACAATTCCATGAGGTTTTTTCTGACTTACCAGGACAAACTAACTTAATTTCCCATACAATCGAGACAGCACCTGGGGTAAAAGTATGTTCCCGTCCTTATAGGTTGCCTGAAAATCGTAGGGCTCTGGTAGAGAAGGAGGTACAAGAAATGTTACACCTAGGAGTGATTGAGGAATCATGCAGTGAGTGGTTTAGTCCACTAATTATGGTCCCTAAACCCGATGGGAAGGTAAGAATTTGTGTGGGCCTCCGAAAGGTCAATGCGGTATCCAAGTTTGACGCATATCCGATGCCAAGGGTGGACGAATAAATTGACGCCCTTGGTAACGCGGAATATATATATCCACGCTGGACTTGACAAAAGGATACTGGCAAATACCCTTAGAGGAAAAGTCCAAATGCAAAACAGCCTTTGCCACTCCCATGGGTTTATACCAGTTTGTGACAATGCCATTTGGACTGCATGGAGCCCCAGCCACATTTCAGAGACTCATGGATAAGGTACTGAGGCCCCATAGGAATTATGCCGCAGCCTACCTAGATGACATTGTCATTTATAGTAAAAACTGGCGAGCCCATCTAAATAGGCTGAAAGCGGTCCTCAAATCTCTAAGAGAGGCAGGGCTCACAGCCAACCCTAAGAAATGTGCCCTGGGTAAGGCGGAAACTAAATACTTAGGGTATGCAGTGGGAGGTAGAAAAGTAAGGCCACTAGCCGACAAGGTAGTTGCCCTGAAAGAAGTTCCGAAACCCCCAAACAAAAACGAAGGTACGCTCTCTGCTGGGTTTAGCAGGGTACTACCGGTGGTTCATCCCCAACTATTCGGAAGTGGCAGCCCCTTTAACGGACCTCACAAAAAAGTGTGCCCCTACACAAGTGGTATGGTCAAGGGATTGTCAGAGAGCCTTTGAGGACATAAAAAGGTGTCTATCAGAGGGTCCCATCCTTAGAAGCCCGGACTTCAACAGCCCTTTTATAGTGCAAACAGATGCATCAGAGATAGGGCTAGGGGCAGTATTGTCACAACAGTTTGAGGGAGTTGAACACCCTATCCTTTTCCTGAGTAGGAAATTGTTCCAGAGGGAAAAAAACTACTCAGTGATTGAGAAAGAGTGCCTCACAGTAAAGTGGGCAATCGAGGCTTTGAGGCATTACCTGGCAGGAGTCCATTTTACTTTGGTGACGGATCATGCTCCACTGAAGTGGTTAAATAGTATGAAGGATTCCAATGCTAGATTGACTAGGTGGTATATGGCCCTCCAACCCTTCTCATTTGAGATTCAGCATAGGCCGGGAAAAGAGAACGCAAATGCTGACTTCTTTTCTAGAGAAGGGGTGGATGGTCGGGCTTCATCCGTGCATAGCCCCAGCCACACACTAACAGGGGAGGAATGTGACAGGGTAAATAAAAGCCACCAGCTATATGCCTGGAAAACCTATGTCTAGTCTGCAGTGCAGCAGTGACTAGGTTAACTTCAGCTGGGAACCTCAGGACAATTAGTTGGATCCCAGCTGCCTAATCAAGGTATGTTAAAACCCCAGGCTGTAGACACATGGGTGCCGGCTGTTGAGGAGAGAGGAGTAAGCTACTGAAGAGATTACTGAAACAAGGTCTGTTATCAAAGTACATGAATTATGAACTGTCTGTCTCCTGCATAGAAAAGGGTAGCTGCCTGATTTTTACACTGTCTGCTAAAGAGAAACTGTTTTGTTTTGTCTGCTGAAGAAAAAGCCAGTTTTCTTTTTGTTTGCTGATGAAAAGCTATTTTTGTTTTTGTGTGCTGTATATCTTTTAAGGCTAAATAAATAAGCCTTGTCAAGAAACCCGCGTGTGTAGTTGCATGTACCCTGCAACAGATAAATCAGACACCAACAGGCCCACCGTCCCTTGATGTCAACACAAAACATAAAAATAACACCTATTCCATTTAGGGAAAATTAACTACACCGTAGCTTTAACCCTTACTAACTGGATGGCCTGACATTTTCAATGACCATGCAATACTGTACGTTGTAAGGAAAATTAAACCACCCCTATCAAGCCCTAAAGTTCTCCTCACTAGAACATTTAGAAACTTTAACCCACAACTGTTTCTAGCTGACCTTTCCAACTGCCCTTGGCACAGAATCGATTTAATTCCCGACCCTGATTCTGCGCTCGACTATTTCAAATCCGAGGTCTTAAAACTCTGTGATACCCATGCTCCACTACGCAGAATAAGAGTACGGGGGGCCCACCTTCCTTGGGTTACAACTGACCTTGTAGCACTTTACCATTTCAGGGATGCCATGTGGAAAAGCGAAAAAGTAACTGGCACTACCAATGGAATTAGGGTCCCCTAGGTCCCATTGCACCCTGTACGCACATTATTTTTCTCTCTTGAGTGCTGTCTATCACTTGTTTTATTGTTACCAAGGATCTTAATGACTACAGATGCCTGCAGAACATGTGCACAAGGCAAACAAGGCACGCAAAAGCACAATATTACTCTGACAATCTCCTCCAGAATACATCAAACCCAGCTAACTTCTGGAAGGTTATCAACAATATATTCCAGCCTCCTAACCATCAACAACCAAGTAATATCACTAAGGGGGATATTACTCTGACAAACCCCACTGACATTGCAAATGCATTCAATGATTACTTTGTGGGGTGTGCTACTAACTTATTAGCAAAACGCAGCCCAAACCCCAAACCTGAATCTCATCCTGGGAGTATCCCTACAGTCCCACCCCCTCCCAACACTGCCCACAATTTTCAATTTGGCCCAGTATCTGTAGAGGAGATTACACAAGCGCTCCTCAAACTAAAACTAAGCAGCCAATGTGGACCTGACTTACTACAATCTAGGTTCCTAAGACTTGGTGCCCCAGCCATTGCCAAACCAATTGCTTCCATAGTCAACTCTATTCTATCTGCAGGCCATATCCCTAAGGCTGTGGACCCGCTGCGGACGGCCGCGCGCGCGCCACCAGCCCCTTATCTCCTGCCTGTCTGTCCCCGCTGCCTCCTTCTGGCAAGGCTCACTACGCGCTGTGACGCGTCAGCCGCCAGGGGATGCAAGGGGATTGCGATTCAGAGTGTTGATGCGTCACGTGGTGCGCTGATGAGCCTATCAGCACACGGGGCTGCAGTATCAGAGCTTCCCCACCTCCAAAAGGTAGGGGGAAGTGTGTGTTTGTGTATGTATATGTGTGTGGTGTGTGTGGTGTGTGTTGTGTGTGGGGGACGGACGGACCGGGGGGGGGGGTGGACGAATGGACCGACCGGGGGTGGGGGGCAGCAGCAAAGGGCATGTGTGGGGGCTCACTGCACCCTCTTGCAGCCCGGGAGACCCCCGCTGCAGACCCCTGCTCAAACCACGCCTCCCCCCCGCTGCAGCTCCCGCTCCCTACAGACTGTAGGTAGCGGTCAATTGCCTCTCAACGCGCCGCCTGCATGCAGTGCGGGCGTGCTGACTGAGGCAGCGGGGCCTCGGCCTAAGACCTAGAAAACTGCCAGGGTTGTCCCAATCTTCAAAAGTGGGGACACAAACACGGTCTCAAACTACAGGCCAATCTCCCTTCTCCCAATCCTATCCAAAGTCATGGAAAAATGTGTCCACTCCCAATTATGCGATTACTATAACAAGACAAATTTCCCTAGCCAATTCCAATCTGGCTTTCGCCCCAAACACTCCACCGTAACTACCCTGCTAAACGTTTGCAATGAATGTGGAATGGAACGGGGACAACTCACTGGTGCAATATTCCTAGATTTTGCAAAGGCTTTTGATACTGTTGATCATGCTATCCTGCTTACAAACTCCAGAGCTCTGGAATAGGGTAGCATGCTTTAAATTGGTTTCAGTCCTACCTATCAGGTAATCCCAACATGTGTCTGTAACAGGGGAGTTATCCCTGTTCATGAAATATGCCTCTAATCCAGCAGTGTGGTGGTTAACTGCTGGTAGTCAATCAACAAACACCACCTGCCTGATTAGGTTGCTTAGAAAAGCCCTTGAAACAGAAAGGGAGATTGTGCCTGAGTCTCACAAATTGTGAGATTAACCATGGGGACAGATATCTTGAGCCTGCCAGAAGACAACAGCAGTGCTGCTTTCAAGACATAGGGGAAACTTCTAAAACCTGAATGCTGACAAAACCTGAGGAAAAGGTAGAAACCCAGGAACAGAGAAGATTTTCCCTACAACCACAAGGAACAGATAAGACTTTCCTTTATAAGACTTTTTATATCTGCTCATTTCATGATATATGTTTGGGGCTGGGAGACATGCTTATCTAAAGGGAGTTGTGGACTGCATAGTTTCCCCTAGAAATACTCCCAAGTGAATAGAAGCTTTGTTTACCCCTTGTTTGGATGGTTTCCTGATGTTAAGGAAACAGGCGCAATAAAAGCCTTATTTAATTTCACCATAACAAGTCTCCCTTGCATACCTCTGTGAGCGTCCGCCTACAGTGTCCATCTCAAGCTCTAACTCCAACCCCTTGGATATCACCTGTGGTGTCCCGCAAGGCTCTGTCCTGGGGCCCCTACTCTTCTCAGTGTTCATCAATCATCTTCCCACAGCTTGTCAGGAAGCTTCAATACACATGTATGCAGATGACACAATCTTAAATGCACACAGCCATAGCCTCTCCGACCTTGAACACATACTTCAGTCTGACTTTTTGAGAATTAAAAATTGGATTTCCCAAAACAAACTGTTTTTAAACACTGACAAGACTGTAACAATGGTATTTGGGACCAAGGCTACATTTTTAAAGCTTCCAATGACTGAGCTCCAGATCAGAACCAACGCTAACCCCACCCTAACTCCTGTTACTAGTTTTAAATACTTGGGCATATGGTTTGACTCCCATTTAACATTCGGGATGCACATTGATACCCTGACATCAAAAACCTATGCCAAACTAGGTGTACTTTACAGGAACAAATCCTCCCTACAGTAAGCCTGCTGGTCAGAAAGCGTATTGCACAGCAGATGCTAATGCCAATTATAGACTATGGGGACAAGCTTGCTGGTATCTGTACGTGAAATCCTGCTCAGGCTGCAGGTATCCAGGCGGGGACAGATACAGTACCGACACACTTTATTGCAGTGTGGTCGGTACCGCAAGCCGGGAAATCTCCCGGCTTGCTAGTGGCCGCCCCTCGGCGTGCCGCACGTCATAGACGCGCGGTCACGCGTCTTCGGGAGCGTGCGCCCCCTGCACGCGCGTCCAGGGGCTCCCCGAGGGAGCCCTGGTGTCCCGCGATCGCGGGACAGCGGCAGGGGGTTCCGGGGGACCCGGCGGACCCGGCAGCGGTAGGGAGAGCGCCCCGATCGGAGGGCGCTCTTCCGCTGCTTCGGCGCGCGCCCATCACTCTCGGGCGCGCGCCAGGCTACTGCTGCGGCAGAGAACGGGCAAATGCTCGAATAAACTCTGCCGCAGCAGTAGCAAGGGTTGCCGGTCACCAGGTTTTCACTGATGGTCAGACCATTATTGTAAGCCGCTGCTGGCGGCGCTGGCACTGTTCCATTGCTGCCCTGAGACAGACGATTCTTAGTTGGTTTTACCATGACCTTTTGCCTTTTGAAGTCTCTATGATCAAAGATACTGGAAAAATCTGGCGCAACACACCAAAACCCTCCTCTAACTCCGGGTGCAGGAGCAATACAAGAAAAACACGGATCGATACATAACTTTTTCCATATTGCACGCTTCCACACACGAGCATCTGGTGAAAATTTGTAAAATATACTGGACACCTAACAAGCTCCTATTGAACTTATTGTGGTCTGCCGTGCCGTTGGCTCAGGAGCTTACAACAATTTTGGCCAAAAATGTCAAACTAAAAGACCATTTTACTTAATAGATATTTATACTGTACATATATTTAGGCACTGTACCGTGTATGAGTCTCACTGGATGTGCTAAAACTGAGCTTTGTCTGTGTTTTATGTTCTGTCTCTGGTTTTAAATGAAAATTTGTAAAAGTCATAATTTTCGATAAAATATTGATAAATTTGACCAACTGTGGCCATCTTATCATCTGCTGCATTAATTTCGGACCATATTAAATAAGCGTACTTTATGTCGGGCTTTTTGCACACGGACTGCGGCGGTGTACTCATTGCACGACAGGAGAAATCCAGTACAGTTATGTAAAAAAGACACTGTGCATTGAGTTTTTAATATGAAACGCCTACATTGATACAGTATTGTAACTTCTTCAGTACCAAGGTCAATTCACAATTGACCACTGTGATATTTTTCAAACACCTGCAAGTAGATACATTACTGTAGCACATTAGAATTCATTACAATTCATAAATATCTGCCGCTTGGCAGACACGCAAAGAATTGCACCCAATTAAATCCGAACCATTATAATTAAACAGATCAACCGCGGATCAGCCGAGTGCTGGGCGGCGTGACTGCGGCACGAATGCGGCATTAATGCAGTGAAGCGCGTGGAATTTAGAAAATGCAACTGCTACGCCCCGAGAAGTTTTAAAATAAAAGCTGTTGCAGCAGTAGTATATGGCTCTGCACCCCAATCCCACCTTAGCACACTTGACACCCTCTACAACTCAATTTGTCGTTTTGTTCTCCAATGCAACTACAACACACATCACTGCGAAGTGCTCAAAGAACTAGATTGGTCATCACTAGAGTCTAGGCACAAAGTTCATCTTTCCTGTCTTGCCTGCAAATTCTTCATGGGCAAACTACCCGTCTACCTGAACAAGCTCCTCACCCCTACGGCCTTGCCCCCGCTGCATGCTACAGCGTCCGCTGTGGCGGACGCTGCGCTCACCAGAGCCCTCCCCGCAATGGCGCCGGGCCCGCTGCGAGGGAGGGCCGCAGCGCTCGCGCGAGAGCTACTCCTGCTCTCAATAGAATTGAGAGCAGGACTCGCGTCGAGCGGCTAGGCACGCCCCCCGGCGGTTCAGCCAATGAGGGCGAACCTGCCGGGTGACGTCATGGCCGCGCCCCCGTCACTCCTCTGGCACGCCCCCCCCGGTCTCTGCTCCTGCAGTGAGCTGCAGACCGGGGAATCGCCGGAACGCGCAGCCGAAAGCGCGGGCGTGCATTAGAGCGCCGTGACCGGGGCCTTAGCCTACCTCATGCAGCACTTATCACCTGAGATCAGACTCCAAAAGACTGTTCATGGTCCCAAGGCTCAACAAAGTATCCGGACGTTACTCCTTCTCTTACCGTGCACCCCAAAACTGGAACAACCTACCGGGGACTCTCACATCCACCACCAGTTTAAGGGGGCGGCCCCAGTCACTTCTACAGTGCACGCCCCACCCCCCCAGTCAGGCCGGTCCCAGTTCCTACCTTGTCGCGCACCTTTCCCCAGCGGTACGCGACACGTTTTCAATCAGGCAGGGGAGTTTAAGTTCAGAGTTTGGGACGGAGGCGTGGCCACGCCCCCCGCCGGTGGTCCAGCCAATAAGGGCGAACCAGCCACGTGAGGTCATGGCCAGGCCGTGCAAACCCACTGCCACGCCCCCTCCCGTCGCAAATGGTCCCTCTCCCCTCAGACCACAGATCGCGGTGCAGCGCTGTGCACGCGCCGCCCCCCACCTCCCCCCCTGCCAGCCGCGCATACCACAGTGACTGGGACCTCACCCTAAGTTCTTTCAAAACCAAAAAAGAAAGTACACCCTCTGAGTTCCATGGTTTTACATATCAGGGATAATAACAATCACCTGTTCCTTAGCAGGTCTTAAAATGAGGTAAATACAACGTCAGATGAACAACACACGACATATTACACCGTGTCATGCTTTATTTAACACTGCACCCCTTACTATAACACATCTCTGTACACACACTGCGTCCCTCCCTATACCACCTCTCTGTATTCACACAATGCGTCCCTCACTGTAACAAACACCTCTCTCCATAACACCTCTCTATACACACTGCACCCCTCACTATACCACCTCTCTCTATATACTGTACATACACACCGTCCCTCACTATACCCCCTCTCTCTATATACTGTACATACACACCGTCCCTCACTATAACACCTCTCTCTATACTGTACATACACCGCGTCCCTCACTATAACACTCTTGTACTGTAGCTTGGTTATGAGAAAAACTGGACACTTTTGAGAAGACGCAAAACATACATGATACATACGTGATGTCCCGGTCCTGCAGAATACAGATCTGTGTAGAGCTGAGTAATGCAGAATACAGAGCAATGCAGAGTACAGAGCTCTGCAGGGCAGTGTTATACTGAGCTGTGCAGGGCAGTGTAATGCAGAGCTGTGCAGGGCAGTGTAATGCAGAGCTGTGCAGGGTAGTGTAATGCAGAGTACAGAGCTGTGCAGAGCAGAGTAATGCAGAATACAGAGCAGAGTAATGCAGAGTACAAAGCTGTGCAGAGCAGAGTAATGCAGAGTACAGAACTAAGCAGAGTAATGCAGAGTACAGAGCTGAGCAGAGCAGAGTAATGCAGAGTACAGAACTAAGCAGAGCAGAGTAATGCAGAGTACAGAACTAAGCAGAGCAGAGTAATGCAGAGTACAGAGCAGAGTAATGCAGAGTACAGAGCTGAGCAGAGCAGAGTAATGCAGAGTACAGAGCTTTGCAGAGCAGAGTAATGCAGAGTACAGAGCTGAGCAGAGCAGTGTAATGCAGAGTACAGAACTAAGCAGAGCAGAGTAATGCAGAGTACAGAGCTGTGCAGGGCAATGTTATGCAGAGTACAGAGCTGTGCAGAGCAGAGTAATACAGAGTACAGAGCACTGCAGGGCAGTGTAATGCAGAGTACAGAACTAAGCAGAGCAGAGTAATGCAGAGTACAGAGCTGTGCAGAGCAGAGTAATACAGAGTACAGAGCACTGCATGGCAGTGTAATGCAGAGTACAGAGCTGTGCAGAGCAGAGTAATGCAGAGTACAGAACTAAGCAGATCAGAGTAATACAGAGTACAGAGCTGTGCAGAGCAGAGTAATGCAGAGTACAGAACTAAGGAGAGCAGAGTAATACAGAGTACAGAGTTGTGCAGAGCAGAGTAATGCAGAGTACAGAACTAAGCAGAGCAGAGTAATACAGAGTACAGAGCTGTGCAGAGCAGAGTAATGCAGAGTACAGAACTAAGCAGAGCAGAGTAATGCAGAGTACAGAACTAAGCAGAGCAGAGTAATGCAGAGTACAGAACTAAGCAGAGCAGAGTAATGCAGAGTACAGAGCTGTGCAGAGCAGAGTAATGCAGAGTACAGAACTAAGCAGAGCAGAGTAATACAGAGTACAGAGCTGTGCAGAGCAGAGTAATGCAGAGTACAGAACTAAACAGAGCAGAGTAATGCAGAGTACAGAGCTGTGCAGAGCAGAGTAATGCAGAGTACAGAACTAAACAGAGCAGAGTAATGCAGAGTACAGAGCTGTGCAGAGCAGAGTAATGCAGAGTACAGAACTAAGCAGAGCAGAGTAATACAGAGTACAGAGCTGTGCTGAGCAGAGTAATGCAGAGTACAGAACTAAGCAGAGCAGAGTAATGCAGAGTACAGAACTAAGCAGAGCAGAGTAATGCAGAGTACAGAACTAAACAGAGCAGAGTAATGCAGAGTACAGAGCTGTGCAGAGCAGAGTAATGCAGAGTACAGAACTAAACAGAGCAGAGTAATGCAGAGTACAGAGCTATGCAGAGCAGAGTAATGCAGAGTACAGAACTAAGCAGAGCAGAGTAATGCAGAGTACAGAGCTGTGCAGAGCAGAGTAATGCAGAGTAATACAGAGTACAGAGCTGTGCAGAGCAGAGTAATGCAGAGTACAGAACTAAGCAGAGCAGAGTAATGCAGAGTACAGAACTAAACAGAGCAGAGTAATGCAGAGTACAGAGCTGTGCAGAGCAGAGTAATGCAGAGTACAGAACTAAACAGAGCAGAGTAATGCAGAGTACAGAGCTATGCAGAGCAGAGTAATGCAGAGTACAGAACTAAGCAGAGCAGAGTAATGCAGAGTACAGAGCTGTGCAGAGCAGAGTAATGCAGAGTAATACAGAGTACAGAGCTGTGCAGAGCAGAGTAATGCAGAGTACAGAACTAAGCAGAGCAGAGTAATGCAGAGTAATACAGAGCAGAGTAATGCAGAGTACAGAGCTGTGCAGAGCAGAGTAATGCAGAGTACAGAGCAGAGTAATGCAGAGTACAGAGCTGTGCAGAGCAGAGTAATGCAGAGTACAGAGCTGTGCAGAGCAGAGTAATGCAGAGTACAGAACTAAGGAGAGCAGAGTAATGCAGAGTAATGCAGAGTACAGAGCAGAGTAATGCAGAGTACAGAGCTGAGCAGAGCAGAGTAATGCAGAGTACAGAACTAAGGAGAGCAGAGTAATGCAGAGTAATGCAGAGTACAGAGCAGAGTAATGCAGAGTACAGAGCTGTGCAGAGCAGAGTAATGCAGAGTACAGAACTAAGCAGAGCAGAGTAATGCAGAGTAATACAGAGCAGAGTACAGTATGACTGGAACACGTACAGGAGGGAGGCGTGACGGAGGTGACACGGGGAGGCGTGACAGGGTGGTGACACGGGGAGTGACACGCACACTTGTGCGATGACAGCAGCCTGAATATAAACATGATCGTGTTACAGGAAGTGCAGGGGGAGGAGTGTCAGTTACTTAGCTTGAGCAGCCACTGTCCTGCAGAGCTTACTATCACAATGTGATATCTGACTCACTTCTCCCTGTATTATACTTACTATCTTTGTACACTATAGCCAGTGTCACAGCTGTATATCAGGGGAAGCTCTATATAACATCTGTATAGTATATTGGGAGACACTGCATAACTCTCACAGCTCTATTTTATTGGAAGCTGTGTATAACACTCACACCTGTATATTAGCGTAATGCCTGTATAACACTGACAGCTGTATATTAGGGTAACCTCTGTATAACACACACCTGTATATTAGGGTAACCTCTGTTTAACATTCACAACTGTATATGAGGACAGCTCTCTATAACAGCGGTGCGCAAACTGTGGGGCGCGACCCCCAGGGGGGGCGCGACACTGCCGACGGGGGGCGCGGGGTTTACAGAGGCCCCGCGCGCTTCCCGAAGGCACTTAAATTAAGTGCCGGGGGAGCTGCAGGGCCTCTGTACACCTAACTTACCGTGGCTCCGGCGGCTTCCTCCCTACGGCGCCATGGCAACGCGGCGTCAAAATGACGCTGCGAGGTCATGTGACGTCACGTTGCTATGGCAACGTGACGTCATTACGCCGGAGCGCGGGTAAGTTGGGGATGGGGGGGGCGCGGGAGCGAGGGGACAGCTGTCAGGGGGGCGCAGGGAAAAAAGTTTGCGCCCCCCTGCTCTATAACACTCCCAGCTATATTTTAGGGTAACCTGTGTATAACACTCAGGGCCTCATGCTATAAGCAGCGATAAACCACTTATCGTCAGCTTATCGCCAAAAAAGCCTACAGCGATTCATTGAACCCCGATAAGTCGTCGATAAGAGCAAAAATCGCTGCTTTTTTTTGGCCGTAAAAAAAAAAAATTCACCAAACATGCGGCGATAAGCCACTTATCGGCACTTTTTCAAACTCGCTGTATTCTAGTATCCCCGATCAGCTTATCGACTCTAATCGCCGCTCTAGAATTGAGATTTCCTCTCCAAGTCGCCTCGCCACAAAAAGTTGGCAGGAAGGTGGTGAGAAGCTTCCGAGAGGCGGCGAGACGGCAATTAGAAGAAAAATGCATTTTTCCTGCCTCGGATTGATGCAGAGGGTCTCAGGAGCTGATATTAATGCGGGGGTCTCCGGAGCTGGTATTAATGCGGGGGTCTCAGGAGCTGATATTAATGCAGGGGTCTCCGGAGCTGATATTAATGCGGGGGTCTCAGGAGCTGATACTAATGCGGGGGTCTCAGGAGCTGATATTAATGCGGGGGTCTCAGGAGCTGATACTAATGCGGGGGTCTCAGGAGCTGATATTAATGCGGGGGTCTCAGGAGCTGATATTAATGCAGGGGTCTCAGGAGCTGATATTAATGCGGGGGTCTCAGGAGCTGATACTAATGCAGGGGTCTCAGGAGCTGATACTAATGCGGGGGTCTCCGGAGCTGGTATTAATGCGGGGGGTCTCAGGAGCTGGTATTAATGCGGGGGTCTCCGGGGCTGATATTAATGCGGGGGTCTCCGGAGCTGATATTAATGCGGGGGTCTCCGGAGCTGATATTAATGCGGGGGTCTCAGGAGCTGATACTAATGCGGGGGTCTCCGGAGCTGATATTAATGCCGGGGTCTCCGGAGCTGATATTAATGCGGGGGTCTCAGGAGCTGATACTAATGCGGGGGTCTCCGGAGCTGATATTAATGCGGGGGTTTCCGGAGCTGATATTAATGCGGGGGTCTCAGGAGCTGATATTAATGCAGGGGTCTCCGGAGCTGATATTAATGCGGGGGTCTCCGGAGCTGGTATTAATGCGGGGGTCTCAGGAGCTGATATTAATGCGGGGGTCTCCTGAGCTGATATTAATGCGGGGGTCTCCGGAGCTGATATTAATGCGGGGGTCTCCGGATCTGGTATTAATGCGGGGGTCTCCTGAGCTGATATTAATGCGGGGGTCTCCGGAGCTGATATTAATGCGGGGGTCTCCGGAGATGATATTAATGCGGGGGTCTCCGGAGCTGATATTAATGCGGGGGTCTCCGGAGCTGGTATTAATGCGGGGGTCTCCGGAGCTGATATTAATGCGGGGGTCTCCGGAGCTGGTATTAATGCGGGGGTCTCCGGAGCTGATATTAATGCGGGGGTCTCCGGAGCTGGTATTAATGCGGGGGTCTCCGGAGCTGATATTAATGCGGGGGTCTCCGTAGCTGGTATTAATGCGGGGGTCTCCGGAGCTGATATTAATGCGGGGGTCTCCGGAGCTGGTATTAATGCGGGGGTCTCCGGAGCTGATATTAATGCGGGGGTCTCCGGAGCTGGTATTAATGCGGGGGTCTCAGGAGCTGATACCCTTTAATATCAGCACCAGAGACCCCCGGCAGGAATCAGATGCATGAAAAAAGCATTTACAGGCAACTTCATTACCTTAGCGGCTAACCTTAGGGGTTAACCACCCGTGCCAGGCTTATTGTGGGTAGCGGGGTGGGTGGAGGTGGTATATGGCCCATGGTGGGTGTTTAGGCCTTGCGGGGGATTGCGGGTGGACTTAACCCCTTCATTACCTTAGCGGTTAATACCGCTAAGTTAATGAAGGGGTAAACTCCTCCCGCTACCCACCGGTAGGCCTAAACACCCATCCTTGGGGTTACTACCCCCTTAACCCACCCCCGCTACCCACAATTAACACAAATACACACAACAGCCCCAGTACCAACCTCCTAGGCTCACACATAAAACCATCATTTATTTTTTTACACACAGGATTAATACCACAGGCCGGCAGGGGTCCCAGGATGGTCCCCACGAGGGTCCGTTGGCCTCCAGGTGGTCCCCGTGGGTGTCTGTGGGCCCTCAGGTGGTCCCCGCTGGTGCCTGGGATTCCACGGGTGGTCCCCATGAGGTTTTGACACTTGTATATGTAGCCCTGTTTCCTAATGAGTACAGTATGCTACCAATGCTGTGTAACCTGTTGGCTCGCAGGGCCTGAGCCTCCGCCACGGAGAGCCTGGGACACTCGTAGGAATATTGATAACATCTTACTTGGTGCAGTACCTCCACCTGCGATGGCTCCCACCAGAGGGGGAGTGGTTCCTCGCAGGACAAATATATATCTTTCCACACACACAGCATGTAAAATAACCAATGACTTTACTCACGCCACCATAACTTTGCATAAGATCAACAGGTGTCCCTTCCTAGAGGAGACACTATACTACTGCGTCTCGCAGGACGCGACCCCCTTTCACCGGGTGCTCCCACCCCGTGTCCAGTACCCACACTCAGTGTTCCCCCACCCTCAAGTGAGATATGTGTGTGTGACTGCGCAGCCACTATGTCCTGATATAGATATATGGTATAGTTGGTGCACTTGATGATGTTACCTGCCGAGCGCTCCAGCGCCCGGGCCTGCCAAGGAACTTCACAAAGGGCCCGACGACGGTTGAATGCCCGGACTGCCTTCCGGGGCGATCCCACCCGGTCGGTTGCTGCTGCGGCTGTTGAGGTCTGAGCCAAAACCTCTGGCCGGATGGTGCAACTGTCTCTGGAGCTATAGTTCTCCGGTGGCCACTAAAGGGAACTGTAACCTGACTGAGGGCCGGTCCCTACTTCCGCTCCACTCTACGGGGACTCAGGGCCTAACTGGACCAGGGTATATAGCCTAGTGTAGAGGCGGTTGGCCTCCCTACACATGGAGCTCCTTCCTCCCGCTCGGCTCTGCCGGCGTGCTCTCCTGCGCAACCTTCTAACCACTTCCTCCCGATATCCTGGCTGCCCTATTGGCTCCCTGGCATCACCTGGTCTCGCTATGCCTGCTGGGATTCGTAGTCCCGTGTGCTCCACCCTATAGGAGCCGCTCCTCTTCCGCGGGCTTTGCAACCTTGGCTGCGCATGCGCGACCTCTGCTCCATCGCCACCTCCACGGCCTGCCGCGCTTATGCGAACATCCAACATGGCGGCGCCCTGATCACTCGGATCACTGTGGAGCCTCCGGTACGCCAGAGCGCTCCCTGCACTCGCTGCAACCTTCCCTATTTTCCCCGCATACAGAAATAGGGGTGAGTCTGGGGAGCTTGGCTACATCCTCCCCCCTGTGGACTCCAACGGCCCCGCTTGGAATACTAGAACATCAACTAGCACAACGATTATATAATAAAAAATCGCATGAATACCTAAACGATACATTTCACACTCTATATAAGGTTATACATCTCACTGAACATAACGATAACTGACTTTACTCGATTGCGAGCCCACTGCTGAGCCTCATAATGGGGTGCCCCGAACTGGTCATAGGTCATCCTCATTGGAGTCTGCCCAACTCTCTGACTTCGCCTTAATTATTCCTCGGTCACTCCCTCGGGAGAATGACTATCACAGTCCTGAGGCTCGGCCTCTTCCCTTGTGGGAGTTACAGTCTCTGCATGATCGTTGAAAGGCACAAAACATGGACTCTGCGGGTCCAAAGTAGAATTTTCGAGAACCCCCGTATTGGGCGTTTGCTTGTCGAGCCCTTTACCCGTAGCTCCACCGGGAGATGCTCACTGCGTCTGAGGGCCCCTTTAAGAGGGTCCCTCTGGTGGGTCCTCATAAGTCATATTATTATCAGTCTCTGAACCCCCCTCACTCTGGGTCGTTTCTCCATCCAATGAAATAGCTGATAGTTCGGGCTCATCCTCCCCGACTTGCGGAATAGGAAGCAAATGGTTTCTATGCCATACCTTTACCCGACCCTCCGAGTCCTTGATACGATAGACCAGGAGGCCAGGCATCTGCGACTCTACTTCATAGACTCCTTACCTCCATCGGTCAGCCAATTTGTGTTTTCCCGGTACTCCCAAGTTGCGGAGGAGCACCGCATCCCCCGGCTGAATGTCCCGATGTTTGACATTGTGGTCATAGCGTCTCTTGTTACCAGCATTCAGCTTCTCCGTAGATCTTTCCGCTTGCTGATAGGCCTGTTGCAGGTTCTCTTGCAATCTCTGAACATATTTGAAGTGAGTGGCATTATGAACTCCATCAGTGGAGACCCTCAGCCGTATGTCTACTGGCAGTCGGGCCTCTCTTCCGAACATCAGGAAGTAGGGCGAGAATCCGGTAGATTCATGTTGGGTACAGTTATAGGCATGTACTAGCGTTTCCACATGTCTACTCCACTCAGTCTTTTGCACCCCCTTCAAGGTGCCCAGCATGTCCAGTAAAGTGCGATTGAACCGTTCAGGCAAGGCGTCCCCTTCAGGGTGGTACGGGGTGGTTCGTGATTAGGTGATGTGCAAGATTTTTAGTAATTCCCGTATAAAGTTGCTCTCAAAGTCTCTGCCCTGATCAGAATGTAGTCGGTGGGGCATTATGTAGCCCATAATGTATGAAGTATTTTTCCCAAAGCACCTTGGCTACTGTGATGGCTTTTTTGTCTTTTGTCGGAAAGTCTTGCACATATCTCGTGTAATGATCTGTGATAACCAGCACATTGCAGATCCCCCGGCTATCCGGCTCAATACACAGGAAGTCCATGCATACTAAGTCCATGGGACCCGTACTTTTTAAATGACCCATTGGGGCAGCCCTGGTGGGCAGTGTTTTGCGTTGGATGCATCGGCTACACCGTCGACAATGATGCTCCAGGGCCTCCCTCATTTTTGGCCAGAAGAATCTATCTCTCACCAGTCCAGAGGTTTTGTCGACGCCCAAATGGCCATGTTCATCATGTAACGACTGTAACACCAAGTATTGTAACATTTTAGGTAGAACAAGCTGCCGCCTACTTGGATGGTTATGATATTCTACAACCCGGTATAATAAATTGTCCCGTATTTCAAATGTATCTGCTTCTCTCATCAGGATACCCCCACATTGTCAGGGGCGTGTTTGAGTAGATCAGGACAGTTTCTCTTGATAGCGTGGCGGATGGCGCCGGCTATCGGGTCACGAACTTGATAACGCACCATGTCTTTCCAGGATGTGATCTTGTCAGGGGTGATGTGCATGCCACTGGGGTCCCGGTACGCAGCCGGGATGGCTTTGGACGCACACCCTAAAGAATCCGCCACCTTTAATTCGGAGAAGGCTACTTGATCATTCACTATGGCTGCGGTGCAGCACAGAGCCCGCATCCCGGGGCCAGGGATTTCTTCCCATTGATCGTCGTCGGGGGTTGCGACCAGCCCCGGTCGTCTGGACAGGGCATTGGCACCCACATTCAGGGGGCCCGGTTTGTATTTCAGGGTGAAATTGTAGTTGAAGAGTGCTGCTAACCAGCGATGACCAGCCGCATCCAGCTTAGCTGAAGTCATGATATACGTGAGGGGGTTATTGTCCGTGCGCACCTCGAAAGTAATTCCATAGAGATAGTCATGGATCTTATCCACGATAGCCCACTTTAGGGCAACAAACTCTAGCTTATGCACGGGAAAGTTTTGCTCACTGGGCGTCAGGCTGCGGCTGATGTAGGCTACGGGTCGTAATCCCTCTGGGTGTTTCTGATGCAGTACCGCCCCTAGTCCACTGAGACTAGCGTCCACATGTAGGATATAAGTGTGACGGTTCAGGGGATTCCTTCCCCTCCATGTGTCCCTGATGTCCCACGCTTGCCTTCCCTCTCTGATCCTTCCCCTGCTAGCCTCCCTTCCTCTACCCGCAGCTGTTCCCCTCCGGCAGTCTCTGACGCAATCTCGGCGTCAGCACGCGCTTCCCGTAAGACTCGCGACCCTGCGCGGTCCCCTGCTATGGTGTTCCCGGCTCACGGCTCCCCTCGGTCTCTACTCCTGTCCTTCCTCATCCTCAGTGGGTGCCACCGCGGCGCGGTGCTCCGCGCGCCTCGTGACGCAGCCTGTGCGCGCACACGCGCCTCTTCTAGGGTTTCTCAGCCTCCTGGCTCCTCCTCTCATGCTCTGCAGGCTCTCTCTCACTGGCTCACCTGTCTCCTCCTCTTCTCCTCCTCACCTATCCCTGCTGTCTCCCACTTCTCCCTCTGCTCCTCCCCTCTCTCCTATTGGTGTTCCCTCCTTTATAACTCCTGTCTGTCCTTTCTCTCATTGCTCTGCATAGCTCTTGTTACCTCTGTGTGTGCAGTCCTATGCTTGGCTCTCCTCTGTGTTCCAGCTTTGTTCCTGCTCCTGCTTACCCCTGGATTTCCCTGGTTTGACCCCTGCTCATCCTGGACTACTCTGCTCTCTGTTGCCCTTGAACCCTGCGTACGAACTCTACCTTGCTGACTTCTGTGATCCCTGGACTTTGGCTTACGAAAATTACGATTCTGACTTCTGTATCCCTGGACTCTGGCGCACGGACACCACTTCTCTTACTCTGAACTCCAAAGGCGTTGCAAGTATTCCTAACCATCTCTCCACAGGCCCGGCAACGCCATACCACATTCGGGCACGCCCTCACTGCTGTGGGTGCGTGGTAATACCCTTCCCACCTCAGTACTGGGGACTGGCCAGGACTGCAGGCATACAGGCGTGACATTATGCAGAGCCCAACAAATGCAGACCCCCCTGAGGTGGGTACAGGTGTTTCGCTTGAGCACTTACAATTTGTGAGCAATCAGCTGACCACAGTCTCCCAGCAACTGGCTAACCTCTCCCTTCAGGAGACATCAATGGCGCCAGCACCCTCTGTTACTATGACGTATGCTAGCACTGGACCCCGTATTCCACCGCCTAATCACTACGATGGGGACACCCTCGCTTGCCGCGGATTCCTAAACCAATGCGAGGTGCAATTCGAAATGTCCCCCTCTCAGTTTCCCACCGGCTGGTCTAACGTGGCTTACATCTATGCCTTGCTTACCGGTGATGCACTCGCTTGGGCTTCTCCCCTCTGGGAACTTAAGAGCGAACTAACCCAAGATTATCCTAAATTCAGGTGAGAATTTCAGCAAGTATTTGACACTCCCGCACGGCGCGAGACGGCCGCATTCTCTCTCTTCCATATTTCAAAGGCCCGAAGATCTGCTGCCAAGCACGCGACCGAGTTCCGTACCCTTGCCGCAGAGACTCAATGGAATGACGAGGCACTCGCCGCCGCATACTGGCACAGTCTCTCTGACACCTTGAAGGATGATCTTGCTACTTATGCCCGGCCTTCCTCACTGGAGGAGTTGATTACTCTCAGTTTGCGTATGGACCAGCGCACCCAGGAACGACGGCACGAGAGACACTTTTCTCGTTCTCTTCATTCTTCTTTTGTCACTCACAGGTCGTCTACTTCACCTCTCCTGGCACTGGATGCCCCGGAGCCGATGAAAATCGGTAGCCAACAACTTCGGGCCGTGGAGAGAATGCGACGCAGTCAGAAGAGACTCTGTTTCTACTGTGGATCATCGGAACATCGTCTCCAGAACTGTCCCCTGAGGCCAGGAAATGGGAACACCCAGTAAAGGTAGAGGGGCTTCTACTAGGTACTGTCTCTTCCAGCCCCTCTCTCCCTGAAGCTCTCCCAAAGAAGTTTATGCTTCCTGCTACTCTGGAGGGCTCTGACTTCTTCCTGCAGGTAAAAGCTTTCATTGACTCGGTGTAACGGTTCAGGGGATTCCTTCCCCTTCTTTCTCTACCTCTGTCTCCTCTCTTGCCAATCCCTCTGCACCTACCCACTCCTGTCTCGCTCCGTCTCCCTCTCTCACTGTCCCATTGCCTCAGCGCATGTCCCGCAAGTCTCGCGCATCCGAGCAATCTCCAAGCCCCTGCGGCAATGCTCCCTGCTCCAAGTCACTCCCTGTGCCCGCTGCCTGCACCTCACCTCCGTTGGCGGTCTCGGCCGATCCCCTGCTTCCTTCCGCTGGGGTGCCCGTGGCGTGGCGTTCCGCGCGCCTGGTGACGCAGCCTGTGCGCGGGCACCCTCGGCTTACAGAGGGCGCGCGCACCCTCTCCTCTTCTAAGCCCTGTCACGCTCCTGACTCCTCCCCCCATTCCTTGCAGGCGATCTCACTCTCTGCCCCTTCTGTCTCCTCCTCTTCTCTCCCTGACCTATCCTTGTTGTCTCCCACTTCTCTCTCTGCTCCTCCCCTCTCTCCTATTGGTGTGTCCCCCTTCATAATCCCTGTCTGTCCTCTCTATCGTCGCTCTGCATAGTTCCTGTTTCCCTGTGTGTGCTGACCTATGCTGTGCTTCCTCTGTGTCTCTGCTGTATCCTGCTCCTGTGTTACTTTGGATTTCCCTGGCTTTGACCCCTGCGTGTTCTGGACTACTCTGCTCTCTGTACCCCTTGAACCTTGCTACGAACCCTACTTTGCTGAGCTCTGGAATCCTTGGACCTGGCTTTGAACTTTGACTACTCTACGGACACGACCCTTCTTACGCTTAATCCTACAAGACGTTGCAAGTATCTTAACCACTCTCTCAACAGGCCCAGCAACGCTATATCACACTCTGGGCTTGCTCCCACTGCTGTGGGTGTGTGGTGTAATACCGTTCCCACATCAGTATTGGGGTCTTGCCAGGTCTGCGGGCATACAGGCGTGACATGATGCAGAGCCCAACAAACGCAGACCCCCCTGAGGTGGGTACAAGTATTTCCATAGAGGCCTTACAATTTGTCAGTAATCAGTTGCCTACGGACTCCCAGCAATTGGCCAAGTTCTCCCCTCAGGAGAGTCCCATGGCTCCAATGCCACCGGTTGCCCCAAACTACGCCAACCCTGGGCCCCGTATTCCTTCTCCGAATCGCTATGATGGGGACCCCCTCGCCTGCCGCGGTTTCTTAAACCAATGCAAGGTGCAATTCGAGATGTCCCCCTCCCTGTTTCCCACCGGTCGTGCTAATGCAGCGTACATTTATTTATTTTATTTATTTATAACATATTTTACCAGGAAGTAATACAGTGAGAGTTACCTCTCGTTTTCAAGTATGTCCTGGGCACAGAGTAAAACAAATAATACTTGGTTACAAATACAGTTACATAAATGAACAAGGTGTACATTATATACAGAGACATTGCGTGCACAGTTAAAGAAAATATATATTATGGGCGTATATCTATGCCTTGCTCACCGGAGACGCACTCGCCTGGGCCGCCCCCCTGTGGGAGCGCAAAAGCGAATTAATGCAAGATTAATCTCTCTTCAGACGTGAGTTTCAACTTGTATTCGATACTCCTGCACGGCGCGAGGCAGCCGCCTTTTCTCTTTTTCACATTTCACAGGCCCGAAGATCAGCTGCCAAATACGCCATTGAGTTCCGTACGCTGGCCACTGAAACCCAATGGAATGACGAGGCACTTGCCGCTGCGTACTGGCACGGACTCTCAGATACCTTGAAAGATGATCTAGCTACTCATGCCCGGCCTTCATCCCTGGAGGAGTTGATTACCCTGAGTGTACGCATGGATCAGCGTACTCAGGAGCGACGGCACGAGAGGCACTGTTCTCGCTCTCCTTCTGTTGTTTCTCACAGGTCGCCTACAACACCCCTCCTGGCACTGGAGTCTCCGGAGCCGATGCAGGTTGGCAGTCAGCAACTTCGGGCCACGGAGAGAGCACGGCGTCGCCTGAACAGACTGTGCTTCTACTGTGCTTCTCCGGAACATCGTCTCCAGAATTGTTCCTTGAAGCCGGGAAACGGACACACCCAGTAAAGATAGAGGGGCTTCTACTGGGTACGGTCTCTCCTTGCCCTCTTTCCCCGAAGCTTTCCCAAAGAAGTTTCTGCTTCCTGCTACTTTGGAGGGTCCGAACCTTTTCCTGCAAGCTGAAGCTTTCATCGATTCAGGATCTGGTGGTAACTTCCTGGACCAGAAGTTCGCGTCGGAGAATCAAATCCCCATGGTTAGAAGGAAGACCCCCATTGGCCTCAAGGCCATCGACGGCCGACCACTCCCGCCGGCGTTTATCATTTGGAAGTGCAAGGATTGGTCCTGCTAGCCGTCCATCACGAGCAGCACCGGAAGTGACGTGGCGGAGCTCAGTGCGCTAACCGGAAGTGACGTATCACATCGGGGAAAGCACTGGAGGTGATCCTGACAATATCACGGCGAACAGCAGGGGAAGCAACTTCGGTGTGGTGAGCGGTGGCCATATCCCTATCACTCCTGAGTCACTTGTTAAAGTGATAAATGCTTATGTTTCATTTTAACATTGTAAGTGCGCATTTTTTAGCTACATTATAAAGTTATCCTTTTTTACCATTGATCTGCACCATGGAGATTTCTTTCTATTTTTCCATGTTCTTATCCATTTGATTTGTGACTGTGAGGGGTATCCTGCCTACATCTAGAAGACTTCACAGACTCCACAGATCCTGTATTTGCCGATACCCTACTGCTATCCTGTGAGTAGGCTGCACACGAGAGCCACGTTTTTCACACATTGTCACACTGAATTATACAGTCTGCACTTAGTTTGTGTTTCTTCTGTTGTTTTTTCCTTCATGCTCCCCCTGGGTTGTGAGAATATTTATCGATCATCTGGGACCAGTGAAGACTGTCCCTTCCAGAGGGTTTGAGCAGGGGTTACAACTTCTTATTTACACTTGATTCATTGCACTATTATTAGTCACTTATATTCACGCACTTTATTATAAGTTTAAATAGTCAATTATTCACTTAAGTATTTGTGATCACTAGTATTGTTTCAGCGCCTGTTTTTACACTATCACCTAGTCTATTCCTCTCACACTGACCCTGGCTGACGGTCATAAGGAGGTAATAATCTTCGATAGTGCAAATTATTTTAGGATTGCCTTGGCTTCAACTCCACAATCCGCACATTGACTGGACCGGTACTCTACCTCTCCAGTGGCCTTCGTCCGCAGATGCCGTTCCTGCGTAGTCTCCCGTTGCAGTGCTGGCCGGTCTGGATTCCGTTCCTTCTAATCTATTGACCCTGCCTACCGTGTATCATGAATACCTGGATGTGTCCAACAAGGTACAAGCGGAGGTTCTACATACCTATCGTCCGTACGAATGTCCTATCAATCTGATTCCTGGGACCATCCTGCCTAAGTCTAAGTCATATCCACTCTCCGTCCCGGAGACCGAGGCCATGACGTCCTACATTCAGGAAAATGTGGAGAAGGGATTCATCCGCAACTCTACCTCCCCTGCCAGGGCTGGCTTCTTCTTTGTGAAGAAAAAGGATGGATCGCTTAGGCCGTGCATTGACTTTGCGGACTCAATAAGATCACGGTGAAGAACCGGTATCCTCTTCCACTTATCTCAGAACTGTTCGATCGTCTCCAGGGGGCCTCTGTCTTCTCAAAGCTCGACTTAAGAGGTGCCTATAATCTCATTCGCATAAGGGAGGGGGACGAGTGGAAAACAGCATTTAACACACGATCAGGACATTATGAATATCTTTTAATGCCCTTTGGTTTATGTAACGCTCCTGCCGTTTTTCAAGAGTTCATGAACGACATCTTCCGCGATGTATTGGGAACATTTGTCATAGTCTATCTAGATGACATTCTTATTTTCTCTAAAAGTCTGCAGGAACACATTCAACATACCAAACTAGTGCTTTCTAGGCTCCGTTCTAATCGTCTATATGCCAAGATGGAGAAGCGTTTGTTCCACTAGACCTCTACTGCCTTCTTAGGCTATATCATCTCCAGCCAAGGCTTCTCCATGGATCCAGAAAAACTGAAAGCGGTTCTCGATTGGCCGCTGCCTAATTCACTCAAGGCTGTGCAGCGTTTTCTCGGCTTTGCCAGCTATTACAGGAAATTCATCAAATTTTTTTCTTCTATTGCTCTTCCCATCACCGCTTTGACCAAGAAGGGTGCAGATACCACTTCCTGGTCTCCAGAGGCTATTCTAGCTTTTGAGGTTCTCAAGAAGGCTTTTGTTTTCGCACTCATCCTTCGTCATCCAGATACCTCCCTCCCCTTCACTTTGGAGGTCAACGCCTCGGACGTAGGAGCTGGCGCAGTCCTTTCCCAGAGGACTTCTCCCCAAGAGAAACTCCACCCCTGTGGTTTTTCTTCACGGAAATTTTCAACTGCCGAAAGGAATTATGATGTTGGTAATCGTGAACTTTTGGCCATTAAACTGGCTCTTCAAGAATGGAGGCACCTTTTGGAGGGTTCCAAAGAACCAGTTGCTATTCACACTGACCACAAAAAAAATTATATATCGAGGGGGCTCGTCGCCTGGGGTCACGCCAAGCTCGGTGGTCTCTCTTCTTTTCCCGCTTTAACTAAACCATTTCATATATTCCTGGAACCAAAAATGTCAAAGCGGACGCCCTCTCTCGTCAGTTCGCCACTGAAACCGAAGCTAATGAAACCACGGAGCCTATTCTTCCGGCCAAATGTATAATTTCCGCTAACAACTTTGATGTGTTGGACGAAATCAAGAAAGCTCAAACTCACATTCCCAGCAGGTTCAGGGTACCAGAAGGACGCCTATACGCAGCCCCACGCTTTCGCCATAAAGTGTTACTTTGGGGTCATTCTTCTAGAGCAGTCGGTCATCCAGGCTTCAAAAGGACAGCAGATTTCATTAAACGGACATTTTGGTGGCCAAAGATGAACAAAGATATTCTCGACTTTACCACTGCTTGCCCTGTATGTGCCCCGAGTAAAACACTCCATCACAAACCTTCGGGACTTCTCTTACCTCTTCCCATTCCGGAACAACCATGGAAACATATATTGATGGATTTCATTGTTGAATTGCCCAATTCCAAAGGAATGAACACTATTCTGGTCGTAGTGGACAGGTTCTCTAAACAAGCACACTTTATTCCCCTCAAGGGTCTTCCTACCTCTGCCACTTTGGCTAATGTCTTTCCAAATAAATTTTCAGGTTACATGGCGTTCCCATTTCTATTGTCTCTGACCGTGGATCGCAGTTCATCTCTAAATTCTGGCGGGCATTTTCCCAAAGACTCGGAATCTCTCTCTTGTTTTCCTCAGGATACCATTCTCAAACCAATGGTCAAACCGAAAGGATGAATCAAACTCTAGAACAATATCTAAGATACTTCATATCTGACTCACAGGACAACTGGGTGGACCTTTTGCCATGGGCCGAATTTGCTATCAATTCTCTCAAAAACGAGTCTACTCAAGAGTCTCCCTTTTTCGTTAACTTCGGTTTCCACCCCAGTAGCCTTTCTCTCTCACCTTCTCCTTCGGGTGTTCCTGCGGCCGATTCTCATGTTGCGAATGTACAAGAATCTTGGAAAAGGATCCTCAAAACTTTACAATCTGCGGTTGCCAAACAGAAAACCAAGGCAGATCGCCATTGTCAACCTGGGCCTTCTTTCAAACCTGGTGACAGGGTGTGGTTATCATCAAAAATATCAGGCTTAAAACGCCATCTCCAAAATTATCTCCGAGATTTCTGGGCCCATTAAAAATATTAGAAAAGATTAACCCAGTAGCTTACCGTCTTGACCTGCCTCCCACCATGAGGATTCCTTCCGTGTTTCACGCTTCCCTTCTTAAACTTTTTGTGCAGAGTTCTCATTTTCCTGTTCCTTCCCGGAAACCCAATCCAGTCTCCACCCTGGGACAACAGGAGTACGAGGTCCAATCCCTCATTGATTCCCGCTGGTCTAAAAACAAACTCCAGTTCCTGGTCCACTGGAAGGGCTATGGTCCGGAAGAACGTTCGTGGGTATCAGCACGTCATATTCATGCCCCAAGATTACTCCAACAATTCCATCAGAAATTTCCGTTTAAACCTTGGTTGGATCGCTCGGAGATCAATCCTCAAGGGGGGGATACTGTGACGGTTCAGGGGATTCCTTCCCCTTCTTTCTCTACCTCTGTCTCCTCTCTTGCCGATCCCTCTGCACCTACCCACTCCTGTCTCACTCCGTCTCCCTCTCTCACTGTCCTATTGCCTCAGCGCATGCCCCGCAAGTGTCGCGCACCCGAGCAATCTCCAAGCCCCTGCGGCAACGCTCCCCGCTCCCAGTCACTCCCTGTGCCCGCTGCCTGCACCTCACCTCCGTTGGCGGTCTCGGCCGATCTCCTGCTTCCTTCCGCTGGGGTGCCCGCGAAGCGGCGCTCCGCGCGCCTGGTGATGCAGCCTGTGCGCGCGCACCCTCAGCTTACAGAGGTCGCGCACACGCTCCTCTTCTAAGCCCTGTCACGCTCCTGACTCCTCCCCCCATTCCTTGCAGGCGATCTCACTCTCTGATCCTTCTGTCTCCTCCTCTTCTCTCACTGACCTATCCTTGTTGTCTCCCACTTCTCTCTCTGCTCCTCCCCTCTCTCCTATTGGTGTGTCTCCCTTTATTATCCCTGTCTGTCCTCTCTATCGTCGCTCTGCATAGTTCCTGTTTCCCTGTGTGTGCTGACCTATGCTGTGCTTCCTCTGTGTCTCTGCTGTATCCTGCTCCTGTGTTACTTTGGATTTCCCTGGCTTTGACCCCTGCGTGTTCTGGACTACTCTGCTCTCTATACCCCTTGAACCTTGCTACGAACCCTACTTTGCAGACCTCTGGAATCCTTGGACCTGGCTTTGAACTTTGACTACTCTACTCTCTGGACCCCTGGACATTGGCACACGGACACGACCATTCTTACGCTTAATCCTACAAGACGTTGCAAGTATCTTAACCACTCTCTCAACAGGCCCAGCAACGCTATACCACACTCCGGGCTTGCTCCCACTGCTGTGGGTGTGTGGTGTAATACCGTTCCCACCTCAGTATTGGGGTCTTGCCAGGTCTGCGGGCATACAAGTGTGACACTCCGGATCTGGTGGTAACTTCCTGGATCAAACCTTCGCCTCTGAGAACCAAATTCCTATGGTTAAAAGAAAAGCACCTATTGGTCTTGAGGCCATCGACGGTCGCCCGCTCCAGCCAGCATTTATCATCTGGAAGTCCATTCCTCTCACGCTGACCTTGGCAGACGGTCATAAAGAGGTAATAGTTTTTGATATATTCCATTCTCCTACTGTTCAACTTATTTTAGGATTGTCTTGGCTTCAACTCCACAATCCGCGCATTGATTGGACCGGCACCCTGGCTATCCAGTGGCCTTCTCCCGCTGAGTCTGCTCCCACGGCCCCTCCTGTTGTGGTGCTTTCCGGTCTGGATTCCGTTCCTTCCAATCTATCAATTCTACCGACCATGTATCATGAGTTCCTGGATGTATTCAACAAGGTACAAGCTGAGGTTCTACCTCCCCATCGTCCGTACGATTGTCCTATCGATTTGATTCCAGGGACCGTCCTTTCCAAGTCGAAATCATATCTTTTGTCCGTTTCTGAAACTGAGGCCATGACGTCCTACATCCAAGAAAATTTGGAGAAGGGATTCATCCGCAATTCTACCTCCCCTGCTGTTGCAGGCTTCTTCCTCGTGAAGAAGAAGGATGGGTCACTTAGGCCATGTATCGACTTTCACGGACTCAATAAAATCACGGTAAACAATCGGTACCCCCTTCCCTTAATCTCTGAACTGTTCGATCGTCTTCAGGGGGCCTCTATCTTCTCCAAGCTTGACTTAAGAGGGGCCTATAATCTCATTCGCATAAGGGAGGGGGATGAATGGAAAACCGCGTTTAATACGCGATCTGGACATTATGAGTATCTGGTTATGCCCTTTGGTTTATGCAATGCTCCTGCCGTCTTTCAAGAGTTCATGAACGACATCTTCCGGGATGTGTTGGGGACATTTGTCATAGTGTATCTGGATGACATTCTCATTTTTTCTAAAATCTTGGATGAACACATTCACCATACTAAACTGGTGCTGTCTAGGCTCCGTTCTAACCGCCTATACGCCAAGATGGAGAAATGTTTGTTCCACCAGACGTTTACTGCCTTCCTAGGCTACATTATCTCTGACCAAGGTTTCTCTATGGACCCGCAAAAATTAAAGTCTGTTCTCGACTGGCCGCTGCCTAACTCGCTCAAGGCTGTGCAGCGTTTCCTCAACTTTGCCAATTATTACAGGAAATTCATCAAAAAAATTTATACTATTGCTCTTCCCATCACCGCCTTGACCAAGAAAGGCACCGACCCCACGTCCTGGTCCCCTGAAGCTTTCGTTGCATTCGAGGTTCTTAAGAAAGCCTTCGTGTCCGCACCCATCCTACGCCACCCGGATACCTCTCTTCCCTTCACTTTGGAAGTCGACGCTTCGGACGTAGGAGCTGGTGCAGTTCTCTCTCAGAGGTCTTCTTCCCAAGAAAGACTCCATCCCTGTTGGTTTTTTTTCGCGGAAATTTTCGTTTGCCGAAAGAAATTATGATGTTGGTAATCGTGAACTTTTGGCCATTAAACTGGCTCTCCAAGAGTGGAGGCATCTTTTAGACGGCACCAAGGAACCTGTTGCCATCCTCACCGACCACAAAAATTTGCTGTATATCGAGGGGGCCAGACGACTTGGATCCCGCCAAGCTCGGTGGTCTCTCTTCTTCTCCCACTTTAACTATACCATTTCGTACATTCCTGGTACCAAAAATATCAAAGCGGACGCTCTCTCTCGCCAGTTCGCCACGGAAAACGAATCTAATGAAGCCACGGAACCAATTCTTCCTGCCAAATGCATAATCTCTGCTAATAACTTTGATGTGTTGGATGAGATAAACAAAGCCCAGGTTCACATTCCCAGCAGGTTCAGGGTACCAGAGGGACGCTTATACGCAGCTCCACGGTTTCACCACAAGATTCTACTTTGGGGACATTCCTCTTGATCTGTCGGTCATCCAGGCTTCAAGAGGACAGCGGACCTTATTAAACGGACCTTTTGGTGGCCGAAGATGAACAAAGACATTTTTGATTTCACTAGTGCTTGTCCGGTATGTGCCCAGAGTAAGACGCTCCATCACAAACCTTCTGGTCTCCTCATGCCGCTCCCCATTCCGGAGCAACCCTGGAAACACATCTCTATTGATATCATTGTCGAACTTCCCAATTCCAAAGGAATGAATACCCTTCTTGTTGTAGTAGACAGATTTTCTAAACACTCACACTTTATTCCCCTCAAGGGTCTCCCTAATTCTGCTACTCTGGCCGATATTTTTTCCAAGGAAATTTTCAGATTACATGGCGTTCCCATTTCAATTGTCTCTGACAGAGGGTCTCAATTCATCTCTAAGTTCTGGCGGGCGTTCTCCCAGAGACTCGGAATTTCCCTTCTTTTTTCTTCCGGATACTATCCTCAGACCAATGGTCAGACCGAAAGGATGAATCAAACCCTAGAGCAATATCTCAGATGTTTCGTATCGGAGTCACAAGACAACTGGGTGGACCTGTTACCATGGGCCGAATTTGTGATCAACTCTCTTAAGAATGAGTCTACTCAAGAGTCTCCTTTTTTCATTAATTTCGGCTTTCACCCTAGCAGTCTTCCCCTCTCCTCCCCCCCTTCTGGCGTTCCTGCAGATGACTCCCATGTTACGACTCTGCAGAATTCTTGGAAAAGGATCCTTAAGTCCCTACAATCTGCTGTCTCTAGACAAAAAACCAAAGCAGATCGTCGTCGCCAACCAGGTCCCTCATTCAAGCCTGGTGACAGAGTGTGGTTGTCCTCGAAGAACGTCAGGCTTAAAACTCCATCGCCCAAACTGTCACCAAGATTTCAGGGCCCGTTCAAAATCGTAGAAAGAATCAACACAGTCGCCTACCGCCTAGCTCTACCCCCCACCATGAGGATCCCTTCCGTATTTCATGTGTCCCTACTCAAGCCTTTTATCCAGAGCTCGCACTTTCCGGACCCTTCCCGTAAACCCAACCCAGTGTCCACCCTAGGACAACAAGAGTAGGAGGTCCAATCTCGCCGCTGGTCGAAAAACAAGCACCAGTTCCTCGTCCACTGGAAGGGCTACGGTCCGGAGGAGCGGTCATGGGTTCCGGCACGTCACATTCATGCTCCTAAACTTCTTCAGCATTTTCATCTAAAATTTCCCCAGAAACCGTGGCTGGATCGCTCGGAGATCGATCCTCAAGGGGGGGATACTGTGACGGTTCAGGGGATTCCTTCCCCTCCATGTGTCCCTGATGTCCCACGCTTGCCTTCCCTGTCTGATCCTTCCCCTGCTAGCCTCCCTTCCTCTACCCGCAGCTGTTCCCCTCTGGCAGTCTCTGACGCCATCTCGGCATCAGCGCGTGCTTCCCACAAGACTCGCGCACCCGCGCAGTCCTCTGTCCCCTGCTGCGGCGCTCACGGCTCCCCTCGGTCTCTACTCCTGTCCCCTTACCTCCGGTGGCTTGTCCCTCCGTTCCTTCCTCATCCTGAATGGGTGCCCCCGCGGCGCGGTGCTCCGCGTGCCTCGTGACGCAGCCTGTGCGCGCGCACTCTAAACTTACAGAGGGCGCTCGCACAAGCGCCTCTTCTAGGCTGTCTCAGCTTCCTGGCTCATCCTCTCATGCCCTGCAGGCTCTCTCTCTCACTGGCTCACCTGTCCCCTCCTCTTCTCCTTCTCACCTATCCCTGCTGTCTCCCACTTCACCCTCCTCCTCTCTCTCCTATTGGTGTTCCCTCCTTTATAACTCCTGTCTGTCCTTTCTCTCATTGCTCTGCATAGCTCTTGTTACCTCTGTGTGTGCAGTCCTATGCTTGGCTCTCCTCTGTGTTCCAGCTTTGTTCCTGCTCCTGCTTACCCCTGGATTTCCCTGGTTTGACCCCTGCTCATCCTGGACTACTCTGCTCTCTGTTGCCCTTGAACCCTGCCTACGAACTCTACCATACCGACGTCTGTGTCCCCTGGACTTTGGCTTACAAACATTACGATTCTGACTTCTGTATCCCTGGACTCTGGCGAACGGACATCACTACTCTTTCTCTGAACTCCAAAGGCGTTGCAAGTATTCCTAACCATCTCTCCACAGGCCCGGCAACGCCATACCACAGTCCGGGCCATTCCCTCACTGCTGTGGGTGCGTGGTAATACCCTTCCCACCTCAGTACTGGGGACTGGCCAGGTTTGCGGGCATTCAGGCATGACAATAAGGTTGTTTGGCGTCGGCATAGGCTAACACCGGAGCCGCTGTCAGACTCTGCTTCAGGTCTAGGAAAGCCTGTTCACACTCTGTAGTCCACTTGTCCCCGAAGGTTTGTCGTGCGGGAGTTGCCCTTCGCCCAGTGTCCTCGGGATATATTTTGAGAAGACTGTTGAGGGCCTTGGCTCGATGAGAATATCCTTCCACAAACCTACGATAGTATCCACAGAACCCCAAGAAAGAGCGCAATTCTACCACGTTATCTGGTCGTGGCCAGCTTACTACGGCCTCTATTTTGGCCGGGTCGGTGGCAATTCCTTCAGCGGATATAATGTGTCCTACGTAGGTCACGGAGGTCCTACAGAATCTGCATTTATCCAGGGACAACTTGAGTCCCTCTCGGGCTAGACGGTCGAGCACCTTCAGGAGCCGGGTCTCATGTTCCTCTAGTGTTCGGCCGAAGACGATGATGTCGTCCAGATACACCAAACATTCTTGTGGGTTCAAGTCTCCCAAGGTTTTCTCCATCAGTCGTTGGAATGTGGCCGGCGCCCCACAAATGCCCTGTGGCATGCGAGTGAATTGATAGAATCCCAACGGACAGATGAAAGCAGTCTTCTCTTGATCCTCGGGGCTCATGGGTACCTGGTAGTACCCGGACCTGAGATCCAACACACTGAACCATTTTCTCCCATTGAGGGCATTCAGGATCTCTTCTATGTGTGGGAGGTTATATTGGTCAGGAATCGTGCGATTATTCAAAGTCCTGTAATCCACACATAGTCTCACAGTCCCATTCTTTTTCCTCACCACCACGATGGGCGATGCGTAGGGGCTCCTTGACTCCGTAACGATTCCTGCCTCCTCCATCTCCTGAATCACGGCCTGTACATCATCGACGTCCCTAGGGGCGATACGCCGGGAGCGCTCCCGGAAGGGAGTCGTGTCATTCATCCGGATAGTGTGCTGGGCACTGCGACTGCACCCCACATCCATTTCCCCAGTAGAGAAGACGGCATGCCTGCTTTCCAATTGGCCGCTTAATCTCTCCTTCCACTCCTCGGGCAGTCCGGACGAGCCGGAGTCGAAGTCTAGTCCTGCCGAGGGGCATTCAGCTCGGGCGGTACTGACCTGCACGGCCTCATCCACTCGACTGACCGGGTAGATTCGACCCAATTTCTGTCCCGAATCTGTAGCCATGGTGAAGGAAGATAGATTCTGCACCAACACATACACTGGCGACACAGTTTATTGCACTGCGGCCAGATCCGCAAGCCGGGAGATTTCCCGGCTTGCTAGTGGCCGCCCCTCGGCGTGCCGCGCGTCATAGATGCGCGGTCACGCGTCATCGGGAGCGTGCGCCCCCTGCACGCGCGTCCAGGGCTCCCCGGGGGAGCCCTGGTGTCCCGCGATGTGGGGGACGGCGGCAGGGGGTTCCGGGGGACCCGGCGGACCCGGCAGCGGGAGGGAGAGCGCCCCGATCGGAGGGCGCTCTTCCGCTGCTTCGGCGCGCGCCCGTCACCCTCCGGCGCGCGCCAGGCTACTTCTGCGGCCGAGAACGGGCAAATGCTCGAATAAACTCGGCCGCAGCAGTAGATGCGACGAGGAATGGCAGCAGGCTAATCCCGAAATTCAGGCACTATTCGGTATCCCCTTCCAGCGTCTTCTTCCGGAGTGCTTTCCAACGAAAACAGATATTCAGTGTCTTCTCGCTCGGCATACGAGCACCAGGCTGGCATTCTCTGTATTGCCCCTGGCTGAATTTTCGTTAGGCCGGCTCGGCCGCAGAACAACAGCCCATAGCCCTCGAGGCCCGAGGCTGGGGGGTCCGGGTCCACCTGAACGAGCTGCAGTTGAAGACTGGACATGGGCAATTCATTCGTCTCTTGCAAGTAGGCTCTGATAACAGCTTGTACAATGTCTGCATTGGTACCCAGGATGATCGGGTACTTGGGTAGATCCTTGGGTTCCAGGCACACGAGGGCGTCCACGTTCATAGGGTGTGACTTTCCGGTGTTGAGCTGCTGAATCTCTAAAGACAACGTCACGATGCCATCGATGGGGTAGTCTTCATTGCTCAGGCTTCTTACTTTGATATGTTTGGCCGACTTCAGGGGCTTGTTCTGGAGATGTTGATCATAGAATCCTCGATATATGATGGTCACTTGTGACCCCGTATCCAGCAAGGTGGAGGAGTAGATGCCATCCAATAGCACGCGTATGAGAGCCACCGGTCCCACCCGATTATTCCAGTCACGAGGACAATCACCATCTCGGGCGGAGGTCGGATCTGGGTCCGTGGGCCCCCAGGGTTCGGTGGAAGCCGGTGCCGCTATGGCTCCTCCGTTGGCGGCGTATACTCCACAGACCATGGCATTGGGCGTGAACTTCTTGGGGGAGGGACTCCGGTCACGAGATTCTCCCATCCGGCAGTCATAAGATATATGTCCTTTCTTATCGCACTTGTAACATGACAGATCCCGGGGCGGCGTGCGACAGTTGTAAGGGGGAGAGGTTCTCTCCGAGTACTTCGGCCGCTCAGACCCGGGTTTGTCCGGAGGGTTTTCCTTCTTTTCACTAGTTCCCTTACTTTTGGGATTGGCGGCCCCTTTTGCTTTCTGCGGGGAATGAAGCATTAGGTGAGCTTCATGCTCCTTGACTTGCTGTAACAACTTGGTGAACATAGGGGGGCTCCCCCGGGTGAGGTTATCATGAATCATGTTGGCAATGGGGTGGTTAGGGCTGGACCCTCGCAGGTATTGCTTATGGAGATACTCATCCATTTGGGAGGCAGTAACATACTTATGGTGAAGCAAGGGCTCTAACGCTATCTGCACCCGGTGGATGTAGGCGGATAAGTCTTCCCCTTCCTTCTGATTAATGGCATAGTACTTGGCCCATATGGCTCCATCATCTTCTGCCACGCCATAAGCCTCCGTCAAGAATTTGACTATCATTCGAGAAGTCAAATCAGGTTGTTGCTCTTGATGAATGCTGACCAGAGTGGAGGCTGGGGGTCTCAAGCATTCCATGATGCGTTGGCGTTTCACCGCGTCCGTACAGAATCATTCCTCCATTACACCCCGGGTGTGTTCCTTCCATGGGTCTATCCCATATTCCCCCGTCGGGACGGGCAGGGTCCCCGAGAAAGCTTTCAATTTCTGGTAATTTTGGGCATGGTTGGCCAGAGTGAGTGCTTCCACTAAGGGTGGTGAATTGGGTGGAGCGGTCAGCTGGCCTACTTTGTTGTTAAGTTTCCTCGGACGCACTGGACCCCGGGTAACTGAAGTCCGACCGACAACTACCCGCATCACTGGCCGGATAATTAGCAGAGGTGGGAGTATGACAGTCGTCGCCAAGCCCCTCAGTGGGTATGTCCCTGAGTGGGTAGACAAAGGGGCTTCCGCCAGGGGGAGAGTTGGGGAGCTGTAGGTATTGGGGAACAGAGGGCTTGAGTACCACTAAATCTAGGCGACAATCAACTAGTAGGTTATTCCAATTGGCGTCTTGGTCTATGAGGATGTCCACCAGGCGGGCTTTGGAGAATCCTGGTAGTTGTCGTAGGGCCGTTTGTAATGTCTCTAAGGGCAAGGCCATAGGAACTTGACTCACGGCCACCACGTGGCGGGCGGGAGTTTGCATCTGCCGCGCCCATTCGCGCACGCTCTGGTGCGAAGGGAGAATCATTATGGACAGGTGACTGTGGTTGTGTGTATAGCAGTGGGGCACCCCAGGTCTGGATCTCAGCAGTGCCTCCAAATGTAGCCCTGTTTCCTAATGAGTACAGTATGCTACCATTGCTGTGTAACCTGTTGGTTCGCAGGTCCTGAGCCTCCGCCACGGAGAGCCTGGGGCACTCGTAGGAATATTGGCTTCTTGCTTCGCCGTTGCTGTTCTCAGGGGGAACGCCTCAGGATACCTTGTTGCATAGTCAACTATTACAAGGATAAACCTGTGTCCTTTCGCAGAAGGTTCTAGAGGTCCTACCAAGTCTACCCCAATCCTCTCAATGGGAACTGACACCAAGGGTAGAGGAACCAAAGGGGCTGGTTTTTGTCCTTTTGGACTAGTTAGCTGGCACTCCGGACATGCTGCACATAGCTTAGCAATATCACTATGCATCCCTGGCCAATAGAATCGGGATGAAATATGGTCCAATGTTTTATCCCTGCCCAGGTGACCACCCCAAGGGACAGTATGGGCTAGAGTGAACACAGATTTAACAAACGCCTTGGGAACCAATATCTGTCTGGTGACCTCCCCTGTTTGTGTCTGCCTATTCACCCTATATAGGATATCCTTTGATAGCTCAAAATGAGGGAATACTATCACCCCCTGTGCATCTAAAATCTGTTCATCAATTTTCACCACCTTGTCATTCTGTCTAGCAAGGACTGGGTCTCCCCTTTGCTTCTGGCGAAAGTCAGGGAGGTACAGGTCTGGTAAATCTCCAGTTCCCATATCCCCCTCCCTTTGGCCATCTCCAGCCATCACTTGTGACCTCCGACTACTAGAATGGTCACCTTGAAACCCAGATTTCTGCAACCAGTTCTGTTTGTCCAAGTGTCTTTGCTTCCGAGTCTTTTGAACCCGGTGTCTACTGGGAAAAAGGTCTGCCGAGAAGGGGAACAGTTTGCCAGGGTTCTCCTGAGCCGTAGAAGGAGGCTCCTCGTGAAAGACTGGGGCCATTAGGTCCGAAAAGAAAAGCCAGTCCCGACTGAGCACAACGGGGGCAGGGAGCCAAGGAGCGACTCCTACTTCGAGGTAAGCCTCCTGACCTTTTACCTGTAGCCGGATTTTGGCCGTCGGATAGCGTTTTACATCGCCGTGTATACATTCTATGCTCCATGGGGAGTCAAAAGAACACACGTTAGGCGGTAACAGTTCCTGGAGGACCAGAGTTTTCCCAGAGCCCGAATCTACAAAGGCCTGGACGTTTTTTCCCCCAATCAGGGCTGCAAGTAGCCAGGGCTTGTAATTTTCCCCAGTAAAAGCCGAGGCGACGGTTCTGCTGAATGAGCAATCCATCTGTGGACAGTCCACATACCAGTGGCCTTGTTCTCCGCAGGCAGAACATGGAGAGGGTTCCCTCGCAGGAGGGGGCTGTGGATAGCGCTCCGCTGGACCGGTTACTGGAGACCAGGCATCTGGTGGGTCCTGTGGGCGACGTCCTCGGAAATTCCCAATTGATCCGACCTCCCTCTCTGGGCATCCGCAAGTGCCGGTGGAGTCGGGTCCAGGACACTCGCCTGCTGCTCAGCCCCAAGGAAGTTCTCCACAAGTCGGACCGCCGAAGCTAGGGTTTCAGCAGCGTGGCGTTTTACCCACGAGCGTGCGGAAGGGGGTATTATTTATAGAAATTGTTCCAAAACCACCTGCTCCAGAATTGCCTCCTTAGTGCACTCCTCGGGTTGTATCCAGCGTGTATACAAGTCCAATAATGCTGAGCGAGGACCCGGGGTCTCATCTTAGCGGTGTACTTCATGTTCCGGAACTGCTGCCGGTAGGTCTCTGGGGTCAGACCTAAGCGATCCAGTATGGCGGTGTAACAGGGGACTTATCCCTGTTCAGTAATGTGCCTTTAATCTAGCAGTGTGATGGTTAACTTCTGGTAATTAATTACTAAACACCACCTGCCTGATTGAGATGGCTTACAAAAGCCTGTCTGTTCAAACAGGAAGTGAGAACTCTTTAGCTGACACCTGAGCTGAACTTGGAGACACACTTGTTTTGAGCTCTGCCAAAGTTAGCAGAGCTGCTTTCAAGACACAAGGCCCAAATAAGACTTCTAAACCTGGATGCTGATTTTCTGTGCACGCTCAGTGCGGTTCCAGGAGAGCAGAGAAGCTTACTCTACAGCTCATAAACAGATAAGACTTTCATGATTAAGAGACTGCTTATACTGTATCTGCTTATTTTCATGCTATGTTTGGGGCTGGGGAGAAATGCTTGACTAGGGAGATGTGAATTGGTTGCATAGTGTTTTCACTAGAATTACTCCCAAGTGAATGGAAGCTGTGTTATCCCCCCTGTGTTTGGATAATTTTCCTGATGAAAAGGAACAGGCACAATAAAGCCTATTATAATTTCACGTTATAAAGCCTCCTAATTGCGTACCTCTGTGAACGTCCGTCCATATGGTGTCAGAAGTGGGATAAGAGGTGTCCTTGTAGTTAAAAAGGACCGGAGTTTTTATGTGAAATGTTTTGTTATGTTTTTTAGCCTACAAACAGTCTAAACAACTTGGGGGAAAAAAAACCCTCATGCAGCAGAGATCAGATTTAAAGGGACATACACCACTGAAACTTACACTGCACTGAAACTTACAAAACCACAGATGGACTCTTTTCCCCAATCCCAAGAGACTGCTGAAGCAGGTAAACCTTTAATTACCTATCACAAAGTGTAATACGGTCATTGAAATAGGGATTTTGCCTTCTAGCCATAGTCAGGGTTCAAGAAGTGAGTCAGCCCTTAAAAAGGGATAGGTTTTTCTTGTTTTCAAAAGTTTCGCTGAAGCAGTGAAAACAGATGGTGACCCACGAGTGGTACTGATTTTGCAAATAAAGGTTGCCCCACCGCATAGGGCTACCAGCTGTGAATAGAGTATATGCAGAAAAGTGTGAAAATTGATACAAAGACTGTGCTGAAGCAGGGGTATTTTTAGCAAACAAATGCTGAGTGTAAAATTGCCATATAAAGAAAAAGTTTTATCAAAGCCAATTGCTGAGTGTTGAGTCCACTGCAAAGAATGTTTTTTTTCTGTAAAAAAGTATGCCTATTATCTTGGGAGCAAAACAGACACCCAAAGTGTGAAGTGTGAATGCCATAATACCCAAAGATGAGACTGAAAATTACTGAACTCAGGCAGAAAACCAAATTCTGTTGCTGAAGCGGAGGAATTTCACCTAGCAAATAAATGGTGTATAGCAAATAGACTTTTTTACCTAGCAACTGCACAATCTTGTATACCTGATTAGAGAAAATGCATGCACAGTACTGCTGATATTGAAAAAAAAAAAATTACCTGAGAAAGAAAAATCTACAGAGATGCCTGTGAGAGCCATGACCTCTACAAGCAAAATATGCCCATCTGTAGGACTATCACAATTGGGGGTTCTAGCAAATACAGTGGCAACAGCTGCAATAGCGCCTCGTGAGTCAGGAAGAAAATGACACCTGATAGCCTAAAAATGGAGGACAAGATGCAGCGTTCCTGTAATGAACCCTACCCCACGGAAGAGTGGCCCTTCCAGTCCAATAAAGAGGAAGACATCTCTTACGGGGAACCCGAACCGAGTCACACCCACAAAACACCCCAAAAATGGTGGTGGTGCCTGAACTCGGCACGAACAGAAAAGACCGCTCCCTTTGATGACGAATATGATCAGCAGGAGACAGAGCGGGAGCAGTGGATCACCGAATATTTCCGTCAGCTATTACAGTTGCAAGAAAAGCCGGGTGGATCCAGTGACGCTGCTAAAACTTCAAATGAAGATGGGGATACCAGTATCCCTGAAGGGATGGTGTCATCCAAATCAAAAAGGAAGAAAAAGAAAAAGAAAAGCGGTTCTTCACTTACCGTGGAAGTAACAGACACATCCGCAGATCCTGTGGAGAAAAAGGGGGACCGAGATGCCCTGCAGGCTAGAGAAAATGGAGAATCTGTCCTGCGTATAACTGAATATCCAGAGGGCCCAAGGCAGAAGTCGTGTACCCCAAAGAAGTGTCTGTCCGGTGCCAACAGTGAGGAACCCTCAACCAGTCATCCCAGGGAAGTGGAGCCGGAACCAGTGAGTGACGATCCCTTGACCAGCCCTGAAGACGCCCTGAAAATTGCCAGGCATTACTGTGATCTGCTCTGTGAAGAAGTGGAAAGGGAAAAAAATAATAATGCTGAGCTACAGAAGACTGTGCTCGCAATTTACTCGGCGGCCAAGACTGAATTGGAGGATCTCAAGACTGAGCTAGATACTGCAAAGGCTACTATTTCCGCCATGAATGTAAAGCAGAGCCAGTCTGACAAAATGGTGGCTACGCTAAAGCAGAAGTATGAGGAGGCACTGAAGCAGATGACAGTCTTCCAGCAAGAGGTTCATACTCTGCGCATAGAGTTGAATGCCTCACGACAAGAGGTCAACAGTGGCCGGATAGAAGTGGACGTAGCTCAGATAGAGGTTCAGACACTCCACAGAGCACTGGATGCCTCACATCATGAGACCAACAGCTGCCGCACAGACCTGGAAGTTTCCAGAAAGGAACTACACAGTCTCACTGAGGAGCTGGACATTTCAAGGAAAACTATCCTACATCTTAACTTAGATCTCAAAGTCTCTCAGAAGAAGCTTCAGAACTTAAACCTGGAGATGGAAGTCTCACGCCAGGAGACAGCCCGCCTCCAAGCAGATGTGCAAAAATGGAAGGTGGACCGCAAGGAAGCCCTGAATAGTACAGAGACTGAAAAAAGAGAAAATTTAAGATTAAAAAAAGAAAATTCTGAGTTGACAGAATACGTCAAGGGAAAGAATGAAGAGCTGCAGGCTCTTAAAGAAATATATAAACTTTTGAAAGAGGAAATGTTTGAAGCAGAGCACCGACTGCAGAACCAACTGCAAGGTCTGCGTACACACCTCCAGTATGCTGAGGAGAAGCAGCAAACGCTGCAGGAAGAAAAGCTGCAGGCTGCTAAAGAGGTACAAGCGCTGCAGGAACGTCTGAATACCCAGTACGTCCCCACAGAGCAGTATGAGGAGCTAAAGGCCACGCTGCATGTCTTCAGAGCATCATTGGAGGCGGAGCTTCGATACCAGGTGACTCTGTATGAGAGGGAGCGTGAGAAGGCTCAGAAACTGGAGCAAGAGCTGGAGAGACAGAGAGACTGTTCCATTCCCTTGAGTCAGTACACCAAGGAGAAAACAGATGCAGCGGCAACCTTGACGACAAAAATTACAGAGCTCCAGAATATGAAGGAGACTCTGATACAGATTCCTCCAATATGGAAAAAGGTATTGGCACTGCCCAAGCACCAGTATCCCACAGTAACTAATGCCCGTGAGGACAAGGGTACAGTGAGAGTTGGGGACTCCACGCAACTTCAAAACAAAAATACGACGTTTGAGCCACCAAAGAAAGCACTAGCCAAACCTACAGCTGCCCAACAGGCAACAAACAGAGGTAGGAGTGCAGAATCCTTAGCTGAAGAAGCTGAACTGGTGACTCCGTGGTGTGGAGAAGCTGCAGAAAGACCGCTTCAAGAGCAGAAAACTCCAAGGGCTAGTCCTAACTGCTCTACAACTGTTGCCATACACTTTGTCTACAAAAAGAGGAGTGCCCGACGCAACAGAAATCTCAAGACCGCGCAAGCAATAAGAAGACTTTACGTGGAAAAAGTCCCCCTCGAGCGACTGAGGAGTGCTGATCTCAAGCACCTTCGGGAGGAGACAAAAATAAACTGGAGAAAGGGCTCCATTCCCAGCGGGACAGAAGGTTCTCTTCCTCCATCCACTCTCATTCAAGTCACAGAAAGATCTCATAGTGAGGAAAATTTAAACTAAAAGCATGTGATCAGCGCTCAAACCTATATAACTATACCTAAATATTAACTAAAATAACCAGGTGCTTAACAATAATAAAATGAATATTTAAAGTGTCCCCTATAAGGAAAAATCTAATGTGAATTCCTCACAGCCTGTTGTGGCAGGTTGGGGAATGGCTGCCTTGGGAATATAACAACCCTATCCACAAGGGCTGTATAACATACACAGAGAGATAACAAATGACACAGATAAAACACAGACAATAATTCCCTGGCGCACTATCAGATAATAAACCTGACGAATCGGAGTAGTCCCATGAATCAAAAGATGGTATAAAGAAGATCCACAGTCCACAATGTCCCGTTCTTTTACACAGAATGCTGGTCTGAAAATACAAATAAAACAACCATTGCGCAGTACCCTATGGTCAGTATTCCAAGACCCCACCGTTGCTATCTACTTACTTAAAAATAGATAAGAATGGGCCTCAAAAGGTTTCTTTAAGTCCCCCCACGATTGGCTCCGACTGATTCCTGCTGCTGGTATCACGCTTTACACTTCCAGCATCAGCATCACCATACCGATTGGGAACAGAAAGGGGCACCAATAGTATAGCACTATAACATTTATTGTTAAAAAATGACAAGCATAAAAACATGCACTCACATGCGAGAATGCCCTATGCGTGTCCTACAACGTGCCGTCCGCTTCACATGGGAGGATGTCGAGAGATTGCAGGGGGAGGCTGGAGCCGGCGTGGGTCCCCGCTTCGTGGCCGCGACTCGGAGCGCCTAGTCCCTCCTCCGATGACGTTCCCCGTCAATCAACCTCCTTTCCTTCCACAGGGTCTGCACGTTGCAGCACATTCAACAGGCTCCACCCTACGCGCGTTTCGTGACTCTGACGTCACTTCTTCAGGGGTAATGGAGCTGTGAGGGCACTTGAGGTATTTTATACCCTTGTGCAAAGCTGACAGGGAGTTCCCATTAGTTGAATGTCTGATTGGGAACTCCTGTTGATTGTCCACTTGTTGGCTGATACCTGGCAATTCGTGTGTTTAGCAGGTTTAACCACTTCATGCCTGGACAGCCAATTGCACTAGATGATTACATTCTAGCATGCTGTAAAACACCCCCAGATAGTGTTTAAAAGGGCCAATAATCTAAAGCTTCAACTGTCCCCGAGCTGTCAGTTCAATTCCGTAAAAACACAAAGTACAACATGGCTTAAGGAATTGGACGGATTCTTTACATGTGACAAATGTATTGGCTGTAGGTACAGCAGTAAATGCAAACATTTTCAATCCAATGTTACAGGTGTCAGATTTCCCATCAAATCGTTCATTTCCTGCAAGACTCCTTTTGTGGTCTACCTGTTGGAGTGCCCTTGTGGACTACAATATGTAGGGCGAACAGGTAGACCATTGAAACGACGTCTTGCAGAACATGTTTATAATATAAAAAGGGGTCTGGATCCCTCACCCCTCAGTTCCAGCACTTGCCAAACTGTGGGATGGAGTGCATGCATTATAAGGCTGCACTTTCCAGCCTAAACAGGATAGAAACTGTTCAGTATCCTGGGAGCCCTATATATGGAATTTATTACCATCCCCTGGTTTCTGTCACAATAAGCACAGTGACAATCAATGCATTTTTTGGAAAATGCTTTTTTTTATTTAATTGTTATGTATTGTAGTTTTTGTTATATATATATTTTTTATAGCTTGCCCATTCATTTTCATTGTGGCAATCAATGCCCAAATTGGGGGCATGGTTTACCACAGTCACAATCAATGGGTTTATTGGCAAGTGAATGTATTGTACTGTTATGCCAATGTTATTTTATTGTGTATTTGTTTTGTTTTACAAACAAATGGGCAAACGTGCTATTAACCCTTTTTGGCTACTAGTGCCATTGCCCATTTGTATGTGTGGTCATGGGGTCAGAGGGGGTGGGAGTGGGGGTAGTTGCCCGGTGAAGGTGCTTAGTCCTCTCGGTTGGGTATCAGGTGGGAGGTTAACCCCGTAATTACTGTAGTGGTTACTAACCGTTAGTTGCCATTAGTTTGTTTTTTACATTTTAATGTTGCTGCCTGAGGAGGACGCGGAGGACGGTGATGAGGACGAGGGCAGCCTTCATCCTGGCAGGTGTAAGTACAACTTTAATTTACTTTATGCTGGCTGGATAATGTTTTATTTTAAATGGGCAAATGAGCTATTATCTAGATCTGGATAATAGGGATTTTGCCAATTACTGTACTGTATGTATTAGGGGGGGGCTTGTTGGGGGTAGAGGGGGTGGGTATTAGGGTGCCCATTCATTGTGATTGGGGTTATCCTTGCTCCCATTGAGGGCATAGGTAACCACACTGGCAATCAATGGGTGTATTGGCTTGTATTGGTGAGGTAGGTGGGTGAAGATGGTATTTGGCCTGTTCTGGGTGTTGATGCCTACTGGGTTGGTAGCAATAGGGGTTAGCCCCTTCAATATCTTAGCAGTGTAACCAACAAACTCATCACATCATGAAACATGGATGTGAGCACCTACATTCACATAGTTTTAAGGGAACGTATACACTCACATAAATACATAGATGATATTGCAGTTGATGTAGTGGTACTGCATCATGTCAGAAAGAGCGTATGTAACACAAGTAACACAAGGGTAAGGTACGGCCCTAGACATTGGTGCTGACGTAGTAAAAAGCAATATCACATGCAGTTATTGCTTACTGACAAGTGTAGCCTTTATTGTGCGTGTAGTGCTCATGGGAACACATCGTTTATTGAATGAGAAGCTTTAAACACACATCTTTCAAACATGTTGACTAAAGGGTGTTCTATGGTTTTAAAGTCTCAAACTCACATTACAAAGAATGACAGTTTGTACAACGTCAATATTTGCCCACGAATGAATAATGAATAATGGGCCTATATTCAGGAACAATACATGGTTAGACCATGCAACGGACACTTAAGTAGTTGGATAAGGTTACAGGTAATTCTATGTTCACATACTCACATCTAAGTACCAATATTGTTATATTGTGTCGGTGTGGCACCACTGCCTTCAGCTACACTTTGTGGCACCTACACGGAGATACCGAGGCAGGAAGTCATCTCTGCACCTGCATCGCTTTGAACGACTTCTGCAAAACCCCTACCTCTCCCCAATTAATTGAGGATCTACCCATCATCTTAGGGAGTTTATTGCCATGAGACGCAGTCTCCATATGTCACGGTGGACAAAACTTTTCAACACATTTATATTTCTGGGTACTCGATTGAACACAACAAGGAGCAAAATAAATTGTGATTTATTTCCTGAGTGGACAAGCACACAACATCTGCAGAATACACTTAAAACAACACTTACTGGGATAAGGGAACGAAATAGATTGTCTTTTGCATGCAAGCGCAATAAATGCAGCCTTAGTTTAAAGGTCCCGTGGCCAGATCGCAACTTGCCAATCTAATAACTTTGCCACCTCAAAGAATTTCGTAGCGATTCATTAGAATTTGTTCGGGAGTCACCATGGTTAACGAATTCCGAAGTTTGGGGTAAATCCTTAGTTGCGTTGTTATTAACCCCTTGCCTTCTGGAGGCTGCCGCTGTGCTTGAACAAAGTCTTGCGTAAAGCGTAGTCACATTATGGATCATAGGAATCACCCCGGGGACAGCTCGGTAGGCACAGTTATAGGAGATTCCTGGGTACCTTTAACATGTGCACCCAATCCCCGCTGTGGGGATGTGCAGCTCATTCCCCCCTAACACATTTACATGCCAGAGGATTTTTCCCGGGCTTATAGAAAAAACAGTTCCTGCTTGCACATTTTAAAATCACAGTTTATCCCACTTTAATCAAACTTCATGTTCTGGGTGTATCATCACTGTAATTTTAATATGTATCTTCGTGTTTTAGTTTTTTACACTGCACACCCAAAATCAGGGTGCTGGGTGCCTCCGTTCTCTAGTTAGCCCCTTTAATTGAAATGCCGGCTTCTGGGAACCAAGTTCATCGAATTCTCACGTCAATTGACATAGTTTCCATGCCAATTCACTTCCCGGCTTTCAAGTTTAGGCACGGATACATTCTATCGGTAAAACCTCTTCAGATTTAACCGCAAGCTACTTATTCAATTGACTTGTGGTTACAGGTCAAACTGATAGAAAATGGATACCCATTCTTTACACAGACTGCTAACCGCAGCCACGCTTCTTCAATCACTACTCCCTCTTGTGTCTCCACAGAATATAGCAGGCAATGCATTCATTTTCCTTACAGCAGGCCTGGAATAACCTGCAAACGGGGGTTAAAAAGGCTGGGGCATGGCCAATACAGTGGTGTAGAGCAGAGACTGTTAACCCCTTCATGCCCAACGTGAGTAAGGATTAATCAGCCGGGTATAACCTTTATTTTAGGCCTGATTAACCATTCACTCGCCACAGCATAATGTCCTGTCCCGCCACAGCAACCAGCGGGTTTGTGTACCGCAGCAGGCTATAGACATGATGCATCCTCACTCCCAAATGTTAACACTATCCCAGCCGTTGGCCAGTGCTTTGTCTGGTTAATCAACCCCCTCCATGTTACCCTCACATTGCCACGCCGGACTTGTGAGGGTATGGAGGGCAACATGGCCATTACAGGCAACACCACGGCCACGGACATATTTATAAGGTATACAGTTAGTAATGAAGTTTGTTAAAAACAAAAAAGAGGAGCGTTTATCTTTTTTAGGTTAATTTTCATAATATTTATTTATTTATAAAATGTTTTATCAGGAAGTATTACATTGAAAGTTACCTCTCGTTTTCAAGTATGTTCTGGGCACAGAGTTATGATGACAGATACATGGTGACAAATACATGGGTACATCAGGTGAAAGGGATTATACGTTATATTTGTAGCATAGCCTCCGGCCGATACTCATTTTCTTTGGCCCTACCAGTGTAAGTCCTGTTAGGTGCAGGCAGTGGATGGGTTAATTCCTTCAGAAAGGCCTTGTGTGCTATTACAGCCTTAGATACATTTGATGTATCCAAGGGCAGGCCTAGCAACAACCAGAAAGTGTCAGTCTGAGGGGTGGATACTGGTTGGGTCACATGCTGGATGTGATGACCTGTCAGTATCCAGATCTGCTCTGTTATGGGGCAGGGTTACAAGCACAACCCAAGGGTATAAATACTGGCACTTTCCCAAAAGTGGGTTTGTCTCTTTCCTCCCCCTGTGGAGTGAGCACCAGCTACCCTGGGTCTCATTAGGAGGCATCAGGAGGAGCACCATGCAGAAGGCCTGGTATGGGCCTCAAGTCCTATCAGTAATACCTTCAGTAGGAGAAGCATGGAAAAGTGAAGTACCTGCTGTAAGATCCTGAACATGCAATAAATACCATGGAAACATCTATCAGAGTGATTCACTGTCTAGGGCTAAAGAAAGGTGTCAATCTGGGCCATTCTACTATCCAGAGGATCAATGCTGACTTGAGGCGCTGCAACCAATGAACAAAGGTACCCTGTGAACCTGTCCTGATGATTGCCCACATCACTGCGGAAGTGCTCAGCCCTCCTGTTACCTCACAGGTACGCACCAGACCACAGTACAAATGGAGTAGCACACCTAATCTCACTTAGGGTGGGGGTAAAGGGGCTACAAACACAAGACATTGCATTACATTAAGTGTATAAATGTATGTATATCTTTATGTATATAGTGCCGACAGTGTACTCCGCGCTTCACAAAGACAATACAGTACAAGAAATTATAATTATACAATAAGCGCAGCAAAGTCAGACAATAGGAAAGGAAATCCCTGCCCCGGAGAGCTTGCAATCTAAGTAGTATATTGGGAGAGTAAGGTTGCACTTATAGTGCATGAAAAGAAAACCTGCTTACTTGGAAGTAAGTAAATTTGGGGGGTTTCGTAGAGCTTGCTGGGCATCTGTGTGTTTATTAACTTTGTCCAGCTGGTCTCAGCTGTTTTGGAGGTCAGTGGCCCCTCCCCACTTTCCATGTAAGCAGGTTTTCTTTTCATGCAGCTAGTTGTGACAGGTTCAATGCTAGGACCATTCTTCCTCTAATTATAGAGGTAAATATGAATTTGAATCAGTTAGTGTTAGGACCTGCGAACTGGTCATGCCTTGAGGTGGCTCACAGGCTTATACACTTTGGCCAAAGGCTAACTAAATTACCCTTTTTCAAGAGATATATAGGTATATCACTGTGTATTTTTGTCACATTGGATGTTGCTCTGGACTTCTTTGTTTCTTGTTGTAAACAAACTAAGTTCGTCCAGTGGGCGAAGCCACACTTCTTAGGCTGAGCTCAGACTAGCTGCTACAGCCGCGTGCTTGCGTGTGCGCCTCCGCCGCGTGCTCCTGCAGCCCAGCGATCTGTGCTCAAACTGCAGGAGTTGGGTCGTGGCATTTGGGGGCGTGGTGGAGGGCGTGGCCGAGGTATGATGAACACATCACAGAGCTGGTTCGCCTTTATTGGCTGAACCAGTTCACGTGATGCGACTGCAGCCCCAAATGTCAATTTGGGTTGTGGCGGCAAAATGTTGCAGCGTCAATGCTGTAGTTTGCCGCCACAAGCAGTTTCTAACTGTTATACACTAGCCTCAAAGAGTGCAGAACGTGCGCGGGCACGTAAGCACACACGTCGCGTAGCATCCGGTCTGATTTGGGCCTTATACTTGAGGCACTGAGACTGTGTTGGGGTTTCAGGCCACAGGGACCCCCCCTGCCCTGCCTGAAGCACAAATATAGGAGTAACAGGGTATGTCTTTTCTGCCTGTCTTTCCCCCTGTTATGTAAGTTCCTGCTAGCTGCAGGCTGTGACAGGTTAATTCTGTGGGCTTGTGACCCCCCCCTACATGCTCCTCTCTGATGGACAGAAGTGAGGTGGTGACTCATGGCCTGTGTAAGTGTAACAGAAATAGGTATAGACCATGAGCCCACCCCTTCTGTTTCCTGATGAGGGGCTGTGCCAAATTTAGTCAGCCTTGTCTGGAGGAGGAAGAGACCAGTAGAGCTGTGAGTCTCTCCCATCCGGGATGAGCGTGCTCACCTTCAGCCCTTGGAGCTGGGGGACCATCTGATTGAAAACCAGCAGAGGTCTTGTACTATCTGGGGCAAGCATCATCCAAAGGCCTGGAGCCTCTGAGACTCTGCACCGCTGTGCATGAAACATCTAATGCAGTGACCAGAATAAAGACCCTTGTTCATCATACTCCTGTCTAAGTGTCAGTCCCTGGGCAGGTGGGAAGAAGTGTGCAATAGTGGGGGCTGATCTCCGGACACCCTGGATCCCGCTACGGCTGGAGGCGCTAAGCACCATGAGAAGCAGCTCAGAGGAAGAACCAAAGCCTGTCCTGATCTCCATATCACCGCAGATCAGCTCTCATGACCCTAACAGGTACTCGCACCACACCCTAGGTAGCAGAAGCTGTGTATCTCCCACTGGGGGGAGGGGGGTACAGTGCTACACAGGCTTCACAGAAAATGAAACACAAATAAAAGAAAGATAATTTGGAGAGAGAAAAAAACGTGAGTCACTATCTCCCCTAAAACACAGCCTTCCCCTTTACCAGGCCAAGAAGGCCATAATAGAATTCAAGAGGGCTACGACAATAAGACTAAAATCTACTTGGTAAAATATAAATAAAATACCTGGGCGTAGGAGATTATCTCAGGGTTTTCCCCTTGAAAAATACATACTCGCGGCAGGAATGATCAAGGGTCAGATGTGGCGGTCATCTTGCCCCGGAGCACTGCGGAGGAGTGGCGGAGACGGTTGGGCTTGCCCCCTCCCATGAATTGGGCTCTCTGCGGGGATCCCAATACGAATGCTAAATAAATAAATAAATAAGAGCCATCTCAAACAAGGGGGGGAGCATGAGGGGACAACCCGATCCAAACACCGACACTGCCCTGTAATAAGGCAGCTGGGATCCCAAGATGTCCATCGGGTCTACGTGGAGCTGCTGAGCCAGTGATCAGGAGCTGGATTTGTCCTGAGGAGCTGAGCCTGACTGAACAGAGGGAGTTAGGAAGAGTCCTGTGACCTGACGCGGCCTGAGGGTAATAGTGGAACCCTGCAGGCACAGGGGAGCCACATTGTGAGCAGGCCACTGCAGTCCCGATAAGGGGGCAGCCAGGGGGGTCCTGCTGCTCTAGGGAGGCTGCGCCGGAACAGAGGTTGTTTTTCTCTCCCCTGGGAGATCGGGCTTGCCGTGGGACTGGAGCTCTGTTGATTGCCCAACAGCCTCCCCATCTCCCCGGCTGCAAAATAAATAAATTACCTGTCTGAGGCTGACACGCGAGACCCGAAGAGAGGGGTGAGGCAGCCATGCTGTCCCAAGGGACATGCGTGGATGGTGCTGGAGCGAAGCCAGCCAATCTGGTAATATGACATCTGGTTGTCCGAGAGACCAACCAGAAAAAGTTAAGGCTCAAACTAAAATAAACTTAGGCCAGAAACCAGTGCGGCTGTAAATAGAGAGAGGTCTCAGAACACAGAAGCACCCCCTTGGTAAGCAATAAGCCCCCTCTCCCCTGACTGACTGAAATATCAACATCTACTTGGCACTGGACCCTTACTGTACCTTACCTTGAACCCCAATATCAGCATCTAATTGGCACTGGTCACTGAGGGATAAAGGGAGTGAAGCCATACCAGCACAATTTACTGACTTGCTGACAATCACAAATCCCCTAGAGAAAATCAGAGATGCCCAGATCTGGGCCTCATATACTCCCTGGGACGAGGAAGAGGTCTAGAGACATTGAGAAGTCAATAGCTCCCACTATGGGTTTGGGGTCAGGAGAGAGGAGAGGAAATAACACATTGTGTTCTCAAAGTCAAATGAATAATTATAGATAATGTGCAAGTGAGGAAGATATCTCAGTAATGAGGGGGCTTAACTCAACTTAAAAGCATCACCTAAATAAATTCAGTTCCAACTATGAGTAAAATCTTTCCGGCCAAAAACACTCATGCCATCCACCAAGCAACATAAAAAAACTGGCGGCCCCACAGGAGGCCTCCCTTTTCTTGAAGAAACGCAATATGGGGGCTAAAGATCAAGAAGCGTCTGTCACAGGCGAAGATGCAAATCCAGAACCAAACTCTGAGGAAGAAGTAGACACCCCACTCACTCGTAAAGAAATGTTGGTATTTGTTCAAGATATCAACAATTATTTTCACTCTAAAATACAGAGTATTCATCGCATCCTCAAGGACGAGATACCGGGACCATATTGTGGACCTGGCGGAGAAGGTAGATACCACTGCCCTTGCTCAGGAATCCCCGGTCCAAGAAATTCATGAACTAAAAACTCAAGTTAAAATAATTTTTGAAAACTTGGAAGATACAGAGAACCAGTTAAGATGTAATAATCTACGGATTAGAGGAATACCGGAAGAAGTGGACAATGGACAACTAGCCACATATCTTACCCGGCTTTTTATGTCTCTCCTACCAGAAAAATTGGGAGATAAAATCCAGATGGACAGAGCACACAGGCTCCCTATCCCTAAAACTCTTGATCTAGCAAAGCCATAAGATGTGATCACATGTCTACATTACTTCCGTACCAAGGAGGAGATATTGAGAGCTGCTAGATCCATTCCAAAGATTGAGAAAGATAATGTCCAACTTCTTATCTTCTCTGATTTGGCCCAAATCACGCTGAATAAACGGAAAATGTATGCGCAGATCACCAATATGCTGCGAAACAATAAAAATCACTATTGCTGGGGATTCCCGTGCGGGCTGCTGTTCCCTTACCATGAAACAATGCATGTTCTTCTTTCACCAGAAGAAGGTGAAGAATAATTGAGATCACTGGGTTTACTTTAATCACAGGATCTGGAGGCCCCCCCAACGGGCTCGTCTTCCACCTATGTATGTGACGGGTGAATCAATGATTAACCCACCAGGCGCTCAGAAATAACATGGTCCTGCTCATTGGTATTGTTAATATAATCCCGGGACATACTGCTGCGGCCGAGTTTATTCGAGCATTTGCCCGTTCTCGGCCGCAGCAGTAACCTGGCGCGCGCCGGAGGGTGCCGGGCGCGCGCCGAAGCAGCGGAGGAGCGCCCTCCGATCGGGGCTTTATTCCTCCCGCTGCCGGGTCCGCCGGGTCCCCCGGAACCCCCTGCCGCCGTCCCCCACATCGCGGGACACCAGGGCTCCCTCGGGGAGCCCTGGACGCGCGTGCAGGGGGCGCAGGCTCCCGATAACGCATGACTGCGCGTCGGTGACGCGCGGCACGCTGAGGGGCGGCCACTAGCAAGCCGGGAAATCTCCCGGCTTGCGGAACTGGCCGCAGTGCAATAAACTGTGTCGGTAGTGTAGGCTAAGGTCAACCCCAGATAAGAAAGTATAAACACATATGATATATTTTCCAGCAACTGGCTTGTTTCAAGCACCATATAGTTGAGATAAAAAGACTCACTTATAAGTTCTGGGGTTGGTGACACAGTGCTTGTCAGGTCCTCCTTCTTGAAATGATGTTGCTGCTCCTGCTACAAGAACTCATCTTGGCGCTGAGTGAGTGTGGAATAAGTGTAGCGCCCCAACACCACAGATAGCAGGTATCATCTTGACCGACTACGCCCGCTCCCGGTGGGTGGTCACCTGACCGGCGGCAGCAACGAGACTTCCGGGTTCAACACAGGAGCAGCAGGATACCAAGAGCAGCTCGGCGTGCTGGCGGCAGTCAGCGGCACTGTAGAAATCCTCCCAAAGGGGGTATGGACGCCGCACAGCCGTAATAAAGCAATCAATTAATTCTGATATTGTGGCAGTAGAAAAAGCTTTATTTGCACAGGGTGCAAGCGGATCTTCTGACGCGTTTCAGCCTGTCAGGCCTTTGTCAAAGAGTGATCCGCTTGCGTAAAAGACATCTAGTTATAGCATGTGTAAATTGCCACACCTGTTCGTGTTGCCCAAAAGAATGAGCAACAAGTGTATATCATCACACATCCACAACATGAACATCAAGTAAAACAAGACATGATATAGTAAAAGAAATGACCAAAATATCATCGCACAAAACATATACATAGCATTGTATCTAAACAATGTATATAGTTGGATAACAAGAAAACGATGTATTCATAATTTGGTCATAATTAAAAACAAAAGCTATTGAAAAAAAATATATATATATGCACACAACATGCCTTAATAAAGCAATAAACCCATGATATTAGTATAATAATATACCCAACTATATAGATTGAGTTCATTACAAGAGACAGTGGGATATACTTGATGTCAATGATATCCAAAGGGAATTAGAAACATGTGACAGTTTGAAGCAAAATAAATCACAGTGTTACAATCAACAGTAACAATTTCACATAATAGATACATCAAAAAGAAACATTAATGTATAAGTAATAAAGAAAAACTAAATAGAAAAATAAGGGGAAATGGGAAAAAGGGGGGAGAGAAAAAGGAGAAAGGGATAAAGAAGGGGAGGGAGGGAAGGGAGAAAGGAGGAGGGAGGGAGAAAGAAGAGGAAAGGAAGGGGAGTAGGGGGAGGAGGGAAAAGGGGGGGGGAGATGGGAAGGAAAAAGGGGGGGGAGAGGGGGGCGGAGGAGGGGGAAGGGGAAAAGTAGAAAAAAAAAGAAAAAAAAAGGGGGAGGGGAAGAAACAGAATATAGAAATGAATATACATAGACCACAGAAATCTTTGTGAATATATTGATCAAAAAAGTGTAATAACAACCAGAAAAAATATATTAACTAGACAAATGCTAAACACAAATAAATTAGTCATGAAGAAAGTGTTTCAGTTCCCATTCCACATTTAAACCATAAGGTTGCAAAGTGTTGAGAGAAAAAATCCATGACATTTCTTTTTTGTTTAAACGATTCAGCCTGTCACCTCCTCTTGCATGAATAGAAATGTGTTCAGCGCCAAAAAATGTGAAATTCTTTAATCCACCAAGCGGACATTGTGAAAAATGTTTGGCTACTGGGTGGAATAAATCATGTTTATTGATTAATCTGATATGTTCAGAGATTCTGACATATAATGATCTGACAGTTCTACCTACATATCTATATTTACATCCACACGTAGTCACATAAATAACATGAGTAGTTTGACAATTAATGAACGTGTTAATCCTGTATTTGCTATTAGGGAACAGTGGACGTATTCTCTTAGTGGGAGATGCGTATTTACAATATTTACAGAAACCACATCTATAGAATCCCTTCGGTATATTTCCTATACCTGATTGTTTTGATTGAAACATACTCCTAGATATGGACGTGGCTAATGTGTTGGCCTTCCTGAATGCAAACTTTGGTCCTGATCTAGTAAACAATTCCAAATCTTTATCCAATTTGAGTATATTCCAGTGTTTTGAAATTATTTGTCTGATTTGTGACGCCTGCTTGCTGTATTTTGTAATGAATAGTGGACTGTCCTTAAACACTGCTTTTTTATCTCTATTGAGTTTATCACTTTTTTTGTGTGTTAACAATTTGGCTCGATCCATAGAATCAGCATTCACGAAGGCCATATCCACATTTTCTTGAGTATATCCCCTGGACAGAAATTTGGAACCCAATATTTTAGAGTGTTGTAAAAATGTTTCTTGGTTTGAGCAAAGACGTTTATATCTCATAAACTGTCCTTTTGGAATTCCACGGATCAGTGCTTTTGGGTGACTGCTGTCTGCATGCAGATAAGAATTCCTGGCATGTGGTTTTGTAAAAATATCTGTTTGTATACCAGTTACTGGATCACCATGGATAGTCACATCAAGATAGTTAATTTTCTCAGTGTTAGTTTCAAATGTAAAATGAAGATTCATGTTGTTAGAATTAATATTGTGAATAAAAGAGTGAATACTATCAAGATCACCATCCCATATGAAAATTAGGTTGTCAATGAAACGTTTGTAATAAATAATCTTAGAACGAAACTCATTAGTGATACCATAAATGTGAACAGATTCCCATAAACCCATGAAAAGATTAGCATATGAGTGTGCAAAAGAAGTCCCCATAGCTGTGCCTTGTTTTTGTAGGAAAAATTGTGAATCAAAAAGAAAATAATTATGTGTTAGTAGAAAAAGAATAGCATCATTGATAAATGTGAACTGTGCAGTGGAAAGTGACGAAAGTTGAAGATAGTGATAAATGGTCCGGAGGCCGTGTTGGTGCTCAATAATAGTATACAATGATGTGACGTCCATGGTGACCCATCGGTATCCCTCCTTCCAAACAATGTCCCCTAGAGATATCAGCAATGCTGTGGTATCTTCTATAAATGACGGTAACGTTTTTACAATAGGCTGAAGAAATCTATCCACATAACGTGAAACACCATCTCCCAAAGATCCAATACTGGAGACAATAGGTCGCCCCGGAGGGTTCTCTAATGATTTATGCATCTTTGGGAGATGGTGAAACACAGGGACCATGGGAAATTCACATGCCAGGAATTGCCTTTCTTTATTAGTTAAAACATATAATGTATCGCCCAATTCAAGAAGTTTTGCAAGCTCCCCAAGAAACATTTTAGTAGGGTCTGTTTTTAATCTAACGTAGAAGTCTGAGTTACTCAATAATCTAAGAGCTTCATCCCTGTACCTATCGGACGACTGTACAACTATGGCTCCCCCTTATTGGCATATTTAATAGTGATATCTTTATTTTTCTTTAGTGAATCCAGATCCAATCTCTCTTGTGGGCTAAGATTGTCAGGTATGTAGAATGAATTTGAAAAAGAATAACCTTTTGCTAATATCCTTAAATCCCTGTCAACCAGCATTTCAAAGGTTGATACACAGGGTCCTTTAGTGTTATTTGGAATGAAGGATGAGCGATTCCTGAGATTGGAATCTGTATGGCTGAAAAAAGGGGGTTCCACACTTGCATCAGAGATTGCAAATCAAACTCAAATGCAGTCTCTGCAAAAGAGGAAACACTTCTATTATCAATGGCAATACTCTCATCATCAGTTTCAGAAATAGCAATCATAGATTGTGTAGTGTTAGTTTTTCTTGCAAACAATTTTTTAAGAGCCCATTTCCTAGTATATTTTTGGAGATCAATTATAGTTGTAAAAAGATCAAAATTCTCATGAGGAGCATAGTTAAGGCCCTTATTTAGCAATAACACTTGAGATGATGTGAGTAATGTCTGAAATGTTGATTACATTATTTAATGTGGGATTTAGGAGTATTTCTTCCTCTTGCTGTCTGCCCCTCCTACACTTTTTAAGTTTTTTGACTGTGTACTTTCTGTATTGGAATGTGTGGGTCTCAAATGTTCCTCCCTATGATTAGACATGTAAGTTTTGTCAAAATAGCCACCTTCTTGATCCCTGTTGGTGTATTTATCCTGTGTGAAAAAAGATACAGAGGGTCTATCAGCATTATCTGAAGAATCAGTTTCAAAACTTGGGGCCTCATGCAGTAAGCGACGATTATGTGAAATCGGCAAGCTTATCGATTAGTCATGTTATTGGCGTTTTTCCCTCTCCGTATGCAGTAAGTGCCGAATACATTCAAAATCAACCCGAAAACAAATCCGCCCACTCTCACGATGATGAGCCGATCACACACAGGTGTATCGGCGTGCGTGGCGGGGTGCTGTTAGGTTGCACAATCACAAATCTTGCTGAATCAGGCGAAACAAGCATGTTTTTGATTGCGCGCCATATTTAAAGGCAACGTGTACTGCTAATCATTCTCTGTGTTGTTGGGAGTGAGAGAGAGAGAGAGACGCACAGAGCTGGACGATTGAACATTTGCATATTGACTGAGAGACTTGTTGTGTATTGGGTGAGCTTTGTCCTTTGTTGTTTTGTTTACATCTTTGTCTTGTTTTATATGTGGAAGTGGGTCGTGTGATTGCCTGTACATTTCTTGTCTGTTTTTTGTGAGTGCTGGAAGTATGCCCGCAAAGCGTGGGAAGAGTGATGCTGGTGGGAGTGGGAGTGCTACTCGTGGGAGTACGCGTCGGAGTGAACGTACTGTTCAGGGGAGTGATGTTGCTGGTGCACCGAGTGGTGTTGCTGGGAGTGGGAGTGCTGTTGCTGGGAGTGGGAGTGCTGTTGCTGGGAGTGGGAGTGCTGTTGCTGGGAGTGGGAGTGCTGTTGCTGGGAATGGGAGTGCTGTTGCTGGGAGTGGGAGTGCTGTTGCTGGGAGTGGGAGTGCTGTTGCTGGGAGTGGGAGTGCTGTTGCTGGGAGTGGGAGTGCTGTTGCTGGGAGTGGGAGTGCTGTTGCTGGGAGTGGGAGTGCTGGTGCTAGGAGTGTGAGTGCTGGTGCTAGGAGTGTGAGTGCTGGTGCTAGGAGTGGGAGTGCTGGTGCTAGGAGTGTGAGTGCTGGTGCTAGGAGTGTGAGTGCTGGTGCTAGGAGTGGGAGTGCTGGTGCTGGGAGTGCTGCTGGTGGCGCAGTTGCTGATGGGGTGGATGGTGGTGGCGTGCTTGCTGGTGGCCAGCTTTTGGAGGCTCTTCCATTGGAAGAAGGAGAGTCCAGTCAGCACCAGCCAAGCTCTGACCCTAAACCTGCTCGGAAAAAACGTGTGGAGAAGCCACGTAATCCGCGCTTCAATGACCAGGAAAATAGGGCTCTTGTCACTGGCATTCTGGAGCACTATGACAGTATATATGGACATTTAGTAGGTAAGTGTAACTTTACATTTATTATTCAAATACATGTGATCCTAGGTCATCTGAGTTTTGTTCATATGCAAATATGGGTACACAATATCTTTCTATGTTCATTAGTGTGGAAACACAGCTTTTTATCATGCCTTACAAGGACAAATAAACACAGGCGGTCAATTTGCCAGAACTGCATACAATATGAATGCAACCTTGCTTACATGTATAGGTTTAGTAGTGAATGCTCATGTGCTGCACATATTACACATAAAACAGCATGTTTGCTATCACTTGGAACAGCTAGCAGTGTAGGAAACTGGTGCTTATATTATTATTCATTTACCTCATATCTTTTATATGTTTTTCAAGGGCGGACAAGTGCAGCAAGCAAAAAAGAAATGTGGGACACAATAGTCATTGGTGTCAATGCCTGTGGGAATAGTGTCAGGGACAAGTATCATTGTCGGAAAAGATTTGATGATATTAGGTCCAAATTGAAAAAGAAAATACAAGACCAACGCGTGCATGCTACTGGCACTGGAGGTGGGCCCACACCACAACGTCTCATATTGACTCCATTGGAGGAGCTGCTTCGGCCAAAATTACTTACCGTCGTCGTGGAAGGCTTGGCTGGTGACCGTGACATTGGAATTTATCCGTCACAATTTCCAGCAGGTGATAAATATTACTGTACTAGGCGTGTCGTTGCTTACAGTTATTTTGCATATTTACACTGCTTTTTATACTGTCTTCACAATATAAGCATACCTGCATCTATATATGTATATGTCTGATTCTGTATATATATATCTCAAAATAGACATATATGTAGTAGTCCTACTAAAAGCAGTAACTAATATAGCACGTGCCATTGCGTGCTCATTTACATGTGAATTCCCAAAATGCATAGCTGCAGTGGAAGCAATTGATGGTGGGCGAAGATGGGGAACAACAGGGTAGTACACGTGTAACACATGTTCATGAGAAATTATTAGTAGCTACAGGTACAGAACAGAAATATGTATCATATTATTGTGTATTTTATTGATTTTACTCCGACAAACATGACATTACTGCCTATTTTAAGCATGCATCAAAGAAATTGCATGTAACGGCCTACAAACATCACTGGCACTAACACATCTATAGTTGCTTATGAAAAGGTCCATTTTTGCTTTATGTCATATACAGACAGCATAATGAGGCACACGTATCATATGTTATGTCATTGTTTTCATAACTTAAACACTGCAGATGACTACTTAGCTCATCTACCATTGTGTTAAAGCAGCTGCAATTAATATCTCATCACAGCATACACTTCAACAGAGGGGGTGGGGTTCAGCACACACACTAATTACAGCCTCATTTCACGGTCAACTTAGTTCACACCATTTGCACCTGTTTCAAGTCATTGAAAGGTGTGGCTGATTAGGCTTTTTGGGGAAGGGAATACCTTTCTTACAACCTGAATAGCACAACTGAAGTTAATCACACTCATTTGAAAGCTTAACTCTAGCTACTAAATGCCCCAACAACTCATTACTTATCAAAGCGTACGTCACACATTAGTTCACTCATATCTATAGTTGAACTACTATGAAAGACACATTATCACACACTGCATGTGTTGTCTTGTTGAGTCACAGCCACATTCAGGTGTGCCACATCTTCGATTAATGTACCACACATATCCTCTACCAAAAACAACACTTTTTGCAATATGACCACCTTCATGATAACCATTGTGAATGGTCATCTCATGATAGTTATGTACATTATGATACTGATATCACTACACAACATATGATTTTTATGTACTCATTTAATCTATTTATCCTCACGCATTACTGCAGAAACATAGTATGTTGTATGTTAGGGAACTCAAAAATTCTAAGTACACAGGCATGTACAGTGTTATTACAACTATTTATGTTCACTTTCACACACATTTTCGGTTAAGGAACTGATGTTGTTAGTTAATCATAAATACAGAACATACAATAAGTGTTTGTTCAATATTTACACATGTAAATGTAAAACTTATGTTATTGTTATATATAGTTGCCCCTGGAGGACATGTGTCACCTGAGATGGAACAAGTGTCTTCACCTGGGTCAGCCAGCTCAACACTACTAGAAGGTGAGTGTATCATTTGCTGGCCATATAATATGTGCTCTTCTATATGTTATGTTGTCATGTGCATTATTTGTTTTGCACATCTTCTTTAAATAGGATTACTTAGTGTCAGTGAAAATTAAGTGTAAGGCAACATGTATTGTGTTAGTGATGTTAATTATCATGTAGGACTTCTGAGTTTAGAGCAACTTTTCATTCATTCATATTTCATACTGAGTCCAAACATTATTCGTAAGTCAAGGTAGTTTTTAATGAGGTTATAAAACGTATGCTAACATGTTAGGTGTTACTTAGGACACAGTACAATTACATAGTAACACAGCATACATTAACATGCCATTTAATAATGTGTACATTTCTTTTTAGAACATCATGGTGATGAGGATGATGAGTATGATGAGGATGACGCCACAGAAGAGACTGAAATACAATCATGTGACCATGAAGAGGTGCCAATAGAAACTGTTGTACCGCCAAATCGTCCATCAACTTCCACATACGATGCAATTGTAGCTTCAGAGGGAAAAATAGTGGACGCAGAAAATCGTCGCCATTCAGACATGATGACAGTGCTGGAAAGGATGATTGGACTGCAGGAAGAAACAGTATCACAATTGGCACATCTCCACAGAGTCTTCATTGAAGTGCCTAAACAGTTGCAAAAAATCAACACCTCATTCGAAGCATTAGTTGTTCAGCAAACACAAGCTAATTACTGGAGAATGACTAATGTACCACAATTCAACACCTCCCAGCCAGGATCTGTTCATGCAGGTCAGTTTTCACCACATTCATCTGAGATTCATTCACCAGGCCCAAATGTTACCGGTCAAGTAGCAGACATTGCTGTGCAGGTTCCTGATGACATCCTACCGCTGCCATCTCTACAAATTCAGCAGCAGACACCTACAAAGGAGGCGACAAAAACAAAACAAGACACACATGAAACAGACCAACCATCACTTGTGCAGTGTCTACCAACTTGCTCACATGTGTCACTGGGCACAAGCCCTGTCCGTGAACAGTCACTACCCAAAAGCCCTGTAGGTGAGTCGCTGCCCAAAAGCCCTGTAGGTGAATCGCTGCCCAAAAGCCCTGTAGGTGAATCGCTGCCCAAAAGCCCTGTAGGTGAATCACTGCCCACAAGCCCTGTAGGTGAGTCACTGGCCACAAGCCCTGTAGGTGAATCACTGCCCACAAGCCCTGTAGGTGAGTCACTGGCCACAAGCCCTGTAGGTGAGTCACTGGCCACAAGCCCCGTAGGTGAACAGTCACTGGCCACAAGCCCTGCCCGTGAAGTGCCAGAGGCCACTCAAAGTGGCTCTGTTGTGCCTAAAGTTGGTGGCAAAAGAAAAAGGAAAATTCAAGAGACAACAAGCAGGCCTGTTACTCGCTCGCAAAAGGAACAAAAAAAATAAATGTTATAATTCAGAAAATATGTGTTTGGCCTTGTTTTGTTGACTTCAGATTATCTAATTACTATTGTATGTATGCTGAAGACTGTGTTGTTTCCAAACTTTCAACTATGTTCTTGTACACGTGAAGTTTTGGAAATGTTAACACTCATAATTAATTGTGTTATAAATATTTATGTTGTAATCGTCTGTTCAGTAATGGTCCACCAGGAGCCAGTTGCTAAGTTTAGAGAAGCTGCCATTGACTTTGCAGCAAAACATTGCATTTGGGTGTGTTAATTGATGTAAGAATTGCATATGCATATTAGTCACATGCAATTATTAAAACACCTAAGTAAGTGCAAACATCTTTCTTGTACGTGTACAGCAGGATTATGTGTAAATTATTACTTACCTTTGCCTTGCTTGGCCATTGTAATTTTGTCCTTTAATCAGTTGTGTGTTCGTTTCTATAACATCTCAGAATGTATAATAATATATATACACACACACACACACACACACTGAGTGAGTGTGAGTGTGAGTGTGAGTGTGTGAGTGTGTATATATATATATATATATGTATATATGTGTATATATATATGTATATATGTGTATATATATATATATATGTATATATGTGTGTATATGTGTGTATATATATATATATATATATATATATATATATATATATATATATATATATATATAGTACTATATAAACTGGTATACACAAACTAATACACTTCATGCTTCCTTGTGAAAGCACACTACTTTAGTAATACAGGCCTAATGTTTGAGAAATATCCTAAGTATGAGACTCTAACAGTATTGTGCTTAAACAAATGTTTATTACTTAATTCAATCATGTTTCTCACCATTTAAATAGGTTTCATACAAGGTATACTTAATGCCATCAATGTTGTGTGTACTCCTGCAATATAAAAAAAAAAAAAAAATATTATATATAAATATATATATATTTTTATAAGAGATATATTTATATATATATATATATATATATATATATATATATATATATATATATATATATATATATATATATATACACACGTATTTAAACTCATGCAGACAGGGAGTTAACCAGACTTTCACATACACACAGAAATGTAAGCGGGGAAAAAACATTTCTTTTTGCAGGTGTGTTTTTACTGATATGCCTGGCTAAGAAATATTTTCACACACTGGTCTTTGTTAGTTTTCAAAAAAACACTATGTGAACGCATTCACAGTCTAGGGATGTTTTTCACAAACGAGATAAAAGAAGGAGAAATGTTTCTCCCACAGTCCCATATCACGAACCACAACTGTTAACCCAATTAGACAACCAAATCCAATTGGCGTTTGAAATAAGGAGTCAAAGTAGTTACTTTTGTTGACCTTGACAAGGAAAAACAGGAGTTTGTTAGCCATTCAGCACATTCATTTTGATGAGCAAATAACACAGACCTGCACACAGCTTTTGTGCTACTCAGACATGGCTGATGAATTCGTTAACAATATTAATCCCCTTTTAGGGTATAAGTACATGATCTGTGAAGCCATCTTGAACAGTCGCGGACAGAAAGCAAGCACACGCCAAATCGATGATTTCATTCGAGCAAAATATCCTTATTACCAAGACCGTAAGCATGCACGGAATTTTAATTCCTCAATAAGATTCACTTTATCAAGTAATGACTTTTTTGAACGTGACCAGGATAAGCTACAACACACCTATGGTTTCTGGAAGATTGCCCCGGAAAAACAATTTATCCTGAAAGACGGCACTTATATTGTCGTGAAAGGCATATTTATTCCTAATGGCAATAGCAATGTATCCGCTACTACTGATCCGTTTGAATCGATACGTGCTGCAATATCTGCAGCCTCCATTCCTGAAACCCACATTGTACAAGAACAAAAGTACTATGATTATGTACCAAGCCTTTCAGCTGAAATTGCATTGGAATGGGAACCGGAAGAAATGAACCTACCTCCCGACCAATTATTTGAAGAAAGCAGTGGCGATTCCTATGAGCGCATCCTGGAGGAGATATGTGCCATACTGGATTCAGCGGTTGGGTTAAGCGTGGATGAAAATGGCTTGCATTTCTGGAGCGACCAGTTGCAGCCAGGCGAAGAGTTAATTCTAGAAGAATGGTAAATATAACAATCGTTATGCGTTGACTCTGCGTTTAAATTTTTTTTTTTTTTGTAACCACCATTTTCACTTTCAATGCGTGGATACAGCGTAACATTGCAGACTGCATAACATGTAGCGATCACAAACAAATTGTTTCCTAATACAATATAGTAGGACCTGAAAGAGTAGTACACATTGCTGACGGAATAAATATACGTACTTTCCTATCCCTTTAAACATATTTGCAACATTTTACCATTACTCTAACACATACCTGTTTTGTTATCATGCAACATCTACAACATTGAAAACCGGGTCCACCACGTATGACGTGGGACCCTTGTCATGGGCCAAGGCGTCCTTAAAAAGGATTAGTGATGTAAGTCCCGCCCCCAAGCGACGTGCGCGCCTCAAAGCCTATTGGCTGTCATGTTTTGTTATAGTAACGGTAACTGCAGTGTGTGATGCGTGCGGCTCAGTGTTTGTAGGCGTACCCTGGGCGTTAGCCGAATGTTAATTGAGTGGGAGGAGTGTTAGCGTGCGTTTCACGCTGGCTTAACATGACGTCACACGTATTGCATTTGCGCATTGTGTTATCGGCCGTGCTTTCTGTTCAAACACGTCTGTTTAAAAAGAATACAGATGTACTCGTTTAGAACGAATGTAGTTTCGTCTTCATTGTATTTGAAATAAAGATGTTATGTTTACTGGTATTTTCAACATGTATTGAACGCACAACGTACGCTTTGTTTTGCGCATGCGCTAACAGTTAGTGGAGCCAAGCGTGAAGTGCGTGCGCACACAAAGATGTGCGCGCACATCTTTCAGTATACAGGCAACGTTCACTTCTTATACATAGTTATGCCTGCTACAAATTTAAAGAAACATTACATACTGATGAACAGTTTTACTTCTAACATATAAGTGACTGACGTGTGTATCTACACAATCATATAGAGCTGCGTAACGCGTTGTCACGGATGCATATCTAGTAAGGTGCCATCTTTGACCATCATGTGTTTGCTGTATTTCAGAGATGTCGGGGAAGATACAATCGGATCAATGTATGATTTCAGAAGAGTCTACCTTTATATGAGATGATTGTGAGGAGGAGCCACCGACTACTATACTACATATGGAACTAATTTTATATTGCTTGCAGCGCTTATTAACAAACAATTAAAAATGTGATACCCTTATGCCTATATTGCATAAGCACTTAATTAACATAATGATGTTGCAAAAGAGTGCCTCATGAATTTTTATTGAGTGTTCTTTAATGACTACTAACATTTTATGACATGGTGTGTTTTATATATAACAACCATTCCCACTCTGCTAACACATTTGTGTATTCTAATATGTAATGGAACGTATGACTGTCGAAACTATGTAACAATAATAATAATAATATGAGCATGTTCATGTATAGGGCTGCTAGTTGTACGCAGCGATTTACAGACACATGTTTCAGCCTGAGGTCCCTGGCCTGTGGAACGTACAAATGTTTTTTTGCCGCATGAGGCACAGGGAGATAAAGTGACTTGGCCAAGGTCACAAGGAGCCCACACCGGGAATTGAACCAGACTCCCCTGCTTCAAACTATCAGTGCCAGTGTGTGTCTTTACTCACTGAGCCACTCCTTCTCCCAATGTAAAGGACACTTACAACCAAGTAGCCATTTATTTTTAAAATCTCTTGTTACATGGGTATGTAGATAAAATGGTTTGGGACTGTAGCAAATAATGTTAGTGGCCAGATGTTATGGTCCCCTCCAATGCATGATGTTCTGAATATGACATCACCATCATGTTATGAAGTACGTTTCTGTGTATATTTCATTAACCTAACTAACTATAGTTTACTGTGTTTATTAATCGTTTAGAAATACATAGTATAGTCAATATGATGATATAAGCTACCATAATAAAGCTGGTGTTATCATTTGTCGGTGTTATACATGGATCCTACACCAATTGATAGAGACACAAACAGTTGTCTTAAAAAGTGTGTCTATGCTAGTGATGAATGTGCTCCCGTAAGTAAACAAATAAGTACAGTTATCCCCTTTTCTCCAACCACCTCTATATTACATTAATGGAAATTATAAGGAAACATACATAAAATGTGATGAAATGTGAGTAATCATTTTGTAATACAATGCACATGAAAGCTCAAGAGTAGCTAAATGCATATACATGATACAGAAAGTACATATATGTAACATTTGTGTTTAAACCAATATGTTGGGTTTTTAGTTCCAATAATTATAGGAAGATTGAGGTAGCCACATCTTATGAGAGATGTCAGCAAATATACATACCATGATCAGTCATACTGGAGATATACCTATAATGCAAAGGAACAATATATAAATTGCAAACATTGACATGCCATCTTCAGTACCGTAAACAACACAGCAAAGTGTGTATTTGGTGTTAAATGTACAACACCATGTATATTTCATGACATTCAAAATGTAAATCAGCCTGGTGTACACATCATATGGATGTACATGTTACACTGCACCAATAACATTGTATGTAAGCATACTAGAAGCATGAATGATTATGGGCATAATATGTGTTTTGTCTTAGCATAAGGAATAACACAATGCTAAAATATTATTGCTTTGTTACCCAAGTTGTATTCACATACACACAACTAAAGTACAATTGAAGAGGGATTATATAACCTGTGCAACAATAACATACCGGTGCCACATCCCTTTGTGCACACAGCAGAGAAAAGAAAGGTGTGCAACCCATATTCATCTGTGTCCTAACAGAAGGTTATATAAAGAAACATTATTGTTAATATAACATAATTAAACTATAAAAGTAGTACTAGGAACATATGAGTTTGTACTTACAAGAAAAAAATGAATTGATGAGATTCTGTCGTGTCTGGCCACCACTGGCTGTTTGTTCATTTTCAGCAGCTACATGGGTGGGATGCTCGTCTACCAAAGCCTCAGCTAGGTCTGACTGTACATTGTGCCTGAGTGCAACATTGTGCAAAATGCAACAGGCAAGGATAATATCAGACACTTTTTGAGGCTTGTATAGAAGAGCCCCACCAGTTCTGTCCAGACACCTAAACCTGGTCTTGAGTAGGCCAAATGTCCTCTCTATAACAGATCTTGTAGATATATGGGCTGCATTGTACCTGTCCTCTGCTTCAGTTTGAGGGTTTAGCACCGGAGTCAAGAGCCACGGCCTAATTCCGTATCCTGAGTCACCTATAATGAATGGAGCACACATAAGCTGACATTAGTGATCAAATTGTACAATGCCAACATTCCTAAATCAACATGTGTTTTGTGTTAGAACATGTAAATATGTACTCACCCAGCAGCCAACCAGGTTCAAAATGTCCCTCTTCGAACGCATGGAAGACTGAAGAGTTCCTCAGGATAGAGGAATCGTGACTGGAACCAGGGAACTTGGGTACCACATGCATTATCCTCATCGTCGCATCACATACCACCTGTACATTGAGTGAATGGTAGTGCTTCCGATTGCGGTACACATGCTCACTCTGACTAGGTGCAATCAAAGCAACATGTGTGCAATCGATTGCACCCAGCACACATGGTATCCCTGCTATATTATAAAAGCCAGTCCTGACTTCCAGCCACTCTGTTGCCTCTGTAGGAAAATGAATATAATTCCTAGCGCGTCTATTGAGTGCATAGAGAAACTGGGTCAAGGCCCGCGAGAATGTAGATTGCGAGACCCCGCCCACTATGCCCACAGTTGTCTGGTATGACGCGGAAGCAAGATAATGTAATGAGCACAGCATTTTAACAAGCCCAGGGACTGCACGACCTCTGGCTGTGAAAAAATCTAAATCCCCCCTTATCTCCTCATAAAGAGCTAAGATTGCTGCTGAACTCAAACGATAGCGACTTACAATCTCCTCCTCACTCATCCCATCTAACAGGGTTCTCTCCCTGTACAGACGCGGACGAGGCACAAGTTGTCTCCTCTGTCTTCTCCTCTGATCTCCTGTCCCTCTACCTGTCCCTCGGCCTGTCCCTCTCCCTGTCCCTGTCGTATCCGCGTCACTGTCACTGTCCCTCGGTGTGTCCCTACCTTGCCCTATATGATTCTCTTGATCATCAAGCATGTCATAGAAAAGAATGTTCCTGCGTCTCCTAAACATTCGCAACATTTTGAAATGAGTAGCTGTGAATGAGCAGGTAATGTGCGTCCTTTAAATAGGTATGTGATGATGTCAGGTGACATAGTAAAATGCAAGGTGTTACATTAACATAATAAAGTACTTCTGTGGCAAGCTGTGTGCACTTGTTGTTCTAAGTATTTGTTGTGTGTATTCTGCAGGGAATGATGATATTTGGCAATGATGTGACGTGAAGCTTTGTACAAAGATTGCTTGCAAATAAATAGTTGCATGTGCAATGCATGTAACACTTGTGAACGCAAGAGTCAGTCATGTAATGAGACAAAAAGGCTGAGATTGACGTGGGAAAAGTTTTGTGTAACATGTGTAATTATCCATGTTATTGTGACATGTTGGCAACAATGAATAGTCGTGTGCATATGCATGCATTTGTGTAAGGAGGATAGTTGGTATAGAATGAGTTTACAAGGTGTCCCAATGATGAATTACTGTACATGTGTGTATAAGTTAGGTTGAAGTGCTTGTAATGCAACGGTTACAATGTAAACATGCAATGTGATTGAGCGTCCAATAAGTGACGTCATGAAAATAGGGAGGACCCAAAAGTATATGTAAACATGAGAATACAGATGTACATGAACGTTTAAAGATGCATGTCACATTACAAGCATTGTGTAATGTAAAGGAAGATGAATATACTGTGCATGTGTGACATGTGTGACATGTGTGACATCATGTAAATAATTGTCGCTGAGTTGAGTAAAATGTGTGATATGATGTGAGGTTCTCCTTTAAGAGTGTAGTATAGTATTTTCCCTTGCCACATCATCACATGATGAGTAATGTGACCCGCAAATGCTGAAAACATGTAAAAGTCGAATGTTATGCAAATAAGACACATCAGCTGTGACACAATGCAGGGAATGCCCCCACACTGTAATGCAAATCCCCCTTGTATTGTGAGCAATGAAACGTAAACAGTACTATACTGTTATACGTCCCCGCTCCATTGACTTCCATTGATGTACAGAAGATTTTTTTTTTCTAAGTGCCGTTCCGGCAGCCTTAGCGATCGTTCTCCCGTCCAAAATGCCAACTTTAGTTGGCGGGAGAAATCGGCCATAACATCTCAATTTCGTAGTGCCGATCAGCCCCGATAAGCTGTTTTTTTTTGTTGAATCCAGCCGATTTAAAAAAGTGGCGATCAGTGTCGAAAACAGGCTTATCGGCAGGCGACTGGCCATAACCAAATTATCGGCTCCGAAACCTGGCGATATGAAGCACTTATCGGCGCTTACTGAATCTCAAACCCAATTTTGGCTATAACATGGCCATATTTCCCTTATCAACGCTTACTGCATGAGGCCCTTGGTCTACGTTCTAGATAAGGTGATTTTAAAATGGACCTGGTATTAGATTTTTGGATGTTAATTTCCTTCTCTGACGACCACCTGCGAGGTGTAGAATGAGAGGGATTTCTGCCCCTAGAAAAATCTCGTATGGGGACAGGTCTCTCCCAGAAATAGACCTGACCTTTTTCATAGTCAGCTCTATCCCTGGAAAACTTGTCCTGTTTTTTAGCTATAACCCCCTTCTCCATTTTTTCAATGTTCTGTAATAAAATTTTATCATTGTGGGGAAATGTATCCATATCCTTAAATCTATACAATTCCTTTTTAAATAAATCAATTTCTCCTGTTAACATTTTTTTCTCATTAACTTTAGCACAAACAATAAGTTCCATGAGCTGTTTGGAACATTCATCCAAAATTTTCCTCCATTGGAATTGAAAATCCTTATTGGGGAAACCAAACAACGGCATTTTCTTTATTCTCAGTCCCCTGGGAATGCGTTTGACTCTCATGTAATTTTCCAAGGTGGTAATATCCCAAAATATACGAATGTCCTGGGTCAAAAGCCTCTCCAATTTAACAAAATGATCAATAAGATCTGTTGAATTTTCACAGGTTATATTCTCTGAAACTTCATCAAAGATATGAAGGGCTCTTTTAACTCTTTCTGTATTGTTACCCCACTTCTGGACATAGGTGGTAGGTAAGTCCATCACTGCCTCTTGTTCCTCATCCATATTGACCGTATAACTTATTTGATAACACAAAATCAAAAAAACTTTATTACTTATACATTAATGTTTCTTTTTGATGTATCTATTATGTGAAATTGTTACTGTTGATTGTAACACTGTGATTTATTTTGCTTCAAACTGTCACATGTTTCTAATTCCCTTTGGATATCATTGATATCAAGTATATCCCACTGTCTCTTGTAATGAACTCAATCTATATAGTTGGGTATATTATTATACTAATATCATGGGTTTATTGCTTTATTAAGGCAGGTTGTGTATATATATATATATATATATATATATATATATATATATATATATATATATTTTTTTTTTTTTTTTTTTTCCCAATAGCTTTTGTTTCTAATTATGACCAAATTATGAATACATCGTTTTCTTGTTATCCAACTATATACATTATTTAGATAGAATGCTATGTATATGTTTTGTGCGATGATATTTTCGTCTTCTACCTAAACCACAGCATGGGTGAAGGCTCCAACTCCAAGGCGAGCGAAAGTTAAGCCTATCTGAAAAATCAGAGCTTAATGCACATTAAGAATCAACGTAAGACAGTATCTCAAACTGGGATATGTTTGGATATGTTTCAGGTTGATATGTTGTCCACTCCAGAAATGTTTTTCAAAGTTCAGTGGCTGACGTCATATTATATATTAGGTTTTAAAGGTTATGTCCTATATATTTTTTTATCCTGTTTTTTCCCCCTTAGGTTAAATATAGGTTTTGAGATATCTGGCGACTGACTGCCAGCCTGAACTACTTAATGTTTAAAAAAAATGAGAAAAGAAAAGGTGATGTAAAGAGTTACAATGTTTGATTTCTGCCCCCCCTGAATTCTATGGTGTATTCCTCTTGGTTTTTCTTTCTAAAGGTTTTGCTCCTAAACATAGGTGCCCCGCGCGCTCTGCCGTCGGCCCATTGCCCACCTCCCCATGCTTATGTATCCTGTGAACGAAATCAACACAAAAGGCCTGCCGCTGAGCCTGTGTAACAGTACCTGTACTGGCAGGAATAGAGCTGGTGCATAAGGGAAGAGGCAACTACTGAATAAGTATAATCACTTTGTGAAATCCAATGGGTTTCACAAGAAATAATCCCTTTAGATATGCACTCTACCTATAAATAAATAAATCAGTGTTGCAGACATTTCTGCAGAGTCAAATGTTCTGAACCTGTCAGGAACAACAAGAGAATGCATGGATCTCAGGAGACCCCACTAATACGAATAAAATTCAAAATAACAACATTTTATTAACATCTATATCATAAATAAAAGTGACATACAAGTGAAATATATAATGTAAATAAGTGACATACAAGTGAAATATATAATGTAAATAAAACCCCCTCAGTGAAATCCGGACCAGCTGTAGTATTATGATCGTAAGACAGGACAGGTTCTATACATATGGTCACTGGGCTGTACTTTGCCTCTAGATGTCCACAAGGTGGCACAATGGCCAAATAGAAAGTACCAGTGACTAGCAACCTAGTGTATGACCGGTCTAACCAACTACATTGGAAAGGAGACGGCGATGGACAGCGGAATGTACATGAGCCTCACAGGGGAAAGGTGATACACCATTGTACTGTGTGTGTGGTACTGTGTGTGTGGTACTGTGTGTGTGGTACTGTGTGTGTGGTACTGTGTGTGTGGTACTGTGTGTGTGGTACTGTGTGTGTGGTACTGTGTGTGTGGAACTGCGCACACTAAATGATGTCTGTATATTTCGCAGTCAAAGTGTCTCAATCCACAATTGCAATTCTTGTTAAAATTGCGGACCCCACACATGCGAAAGGGAGTATGGCTGTATGCACTAGATGATAATCTCCTGGCAAGGTTAGCCACATACCCATATATTAACGTACTCACATGAGGCTCTGCGTGTAGCTATTGCTCAAGCTATGTGATTGCACCTGCTGGCTGATGCTTGTAATAACCATCTGTATATAATCATAGTATATGTAGTTCTGTGCAGGTATCTTGTAATACCTAAAGAGTTGTGTCTGTGCAGTACCTCTGGTATAATAGGTCACATTGCCTGTGACAAGACACCAATATCTCAAAACAGGATGAGGTCAGTAATTCTAGCGTCACGATAATGTGCACTAATGAGCCAGGTAACTCCTCTATGAGGTACTGAGTGGGTGTAAAATACACTCAGTCTCTGTCACGCTGCGCTCACCACAAACAGGACTGAAGACCGCGGGGCTGAGGTGGGGATGGAAAGACACCGACCCACAACCACGCAGTCCTGTCCGGAATGCATAGTCCAAGTCGTACAGCGTGGTAGGGTTGGAGAGGTCAGGGTAGTCAGGGTACTTGCCGTAATTCAGGGTTGGAGAGTGGAGGATGGTAGATTTCCATAGCTGAGGTCCAGGTAAAATGTATCAGTGATAACCAGATGAGAATGCCCACCTATGTGAATAACAGTATATGCTCTGCAGTTTATAATAACTTACTGCATATATATACACACACATCTCTACCTACCTATGAGTGCACATATCCATGCACACACATGCACATGCATACATGTATTTAACCTATGTATACACAGACACATACACACATGTATGTATCTACATATCATACACCAGAATATCCCAAAAATGCATAAACCCCTAATCGTATGTAGCATAATATCTGGAACAAAATCCTTCTCACCTAGCATACAACACAAATGGTTATACAGAATGCACTTACACATATGTATCTTTGTATATTAATAATTGATCATAAATCTAAATATCCGTGTGTTCAGTGGGAGGGTAATGATATGAGTTCAGTGGTGTAGGAATGAGTGCCCCTAGGTGTCCGCTTCTTGAGTCAATACGGACATTGCAATATTATTATTAGTAGCATCAGCAGCAGGTGCAATCACATAGCTTGAGCAATAGCTACACGCAGAGCTTCATGTGAGCATGTTAATATATGGGTATGTGGCTAACCTTGCCAGGAGATTATCATCTAGTGCACACAGCCATACTCCCTTTCGCATGTGTGGGGTCCGCAATTTTAACAAGAATTGCAATTGTGGATTGAGACACTTTGACTGCGAAATATACAGACATCATTTAGTGTGCGCAGTTCCACACACACAGTACAATGGTGTATCACCTTTCCCCTGTGAGGCTCATGTACATTCCGCTGTCCATCGCCGTCTCCTTTCCAATGTAGTTGGTTAGACAGGTCATACACAAATCAAATCAAATCAAATCAGCTTTATTGCCATGACGAAAGAACATTTCCGTGTTGCCAAAGCGTGGATAATAGGGTGAGGGTGATAATAATTACACGAATACTAGGGGTAGGGTATAATGATTGCAGGGTATATGGGTAACAGTTTTGTACAGGGGTGTAGGGGTTAGTGTACGTCTCTCAGGTTGTGGCAGGTGCTGATATAGTGTGCAGCCAGTTCTGCGCGGGTTTCATCTTCTCCCAGGAGGATCGCTATTTTTTGGTTCTCTTCTGTATTATTAAAGTTCTGGATAACAGCTGTGAGTTTCTCTAGGTGGGCACTCCTCACTTCAGAGTATTGTGTGCAACGCAACAGGAAGTGCGTTTCATCTTCTACCTCTCCTAGCTCACATTTTTGGCACAGTCTCATCTCCCGGGGCTTCCAGTTCTGTCTGTGCCTGCCTGTTTCTATTTCTAGGCTGTGGGCACTTATTCTGTACTGGCTCAGGGTCTGTCTCTGTTTTGGGTCTTTTACCTTCAGTAGGTAGTGTGCCAGAGTGTATTCTCTTTGTAGGCTGTGGTAGGTCTCCAGCTTCTTTGAGCGTTGGATATCATTTTCCCACATTGTCACATACTGCTCCTTCATTTCGTTGGCGATTGAGTTGATTTCTTTTTTTGGCAGGTTGTTAATCTGTGTGGGGTTTTGTCCTTGGAGTGAGAGGACAAGTTGTTTGATGGCACAGGGTTTAGTGAGGAGGTCCTGGCTTCGCATTGCACTGTAGCAGTAAGACTGTGGGTGGCTGGTGTTTAGGTGAGCCCAGAATGTCTCACCTAAACACCAGCCACCCACTGTCTTACTGCTACAGGTTGCTAGTCACTGGTACTTTCTATTTGGCCATTGTGCCACCTTGTGGACATCTAGAGGCAAAGTACAGCCCAGTGACCATATGTATAGAACCTGTTCTGTCTTACGATCATAATACTACAGCTGGTCCGGATTTCACTGAGGGGGTTTTATTTACATTATATATTTCACTTGTATGTCACTTATTTACATTATATATTTCACTTGTATGTCACTTTTATTTATGATATAGATGTTAATAAAATTTTGTTATTTTTAATTTTATTCGTTTTAGTGTGGTCTCCTGAGATCCATGCATTCTCTTGTTGTTCCTGACAGGTTCAGAACATTTGACTCTGCAGAAATTTCTGCAACACTGATTTATTTATTTATAGGTAGAGTGCATATCTAAAGGGATTATTTCTTGTGAAACCCATTGGATTTCACAAAGTTGATATACTTATCCTGTGAACGCAATGGTTTCGCACCACAGGATCCATTTTGGTTGGTCCCCCCAAACAAAGTTTGGAACCAGGGTCCTCTGTGTATCCCACCCTACAGTACCTTGTCTACCCTTTCCCTATGTCCAGTCCTACAAGCATATCCTACAATAACTTGTATTTTTTGGTACATATGTTCTTGAACCAAAATATTTATGAAGTTTGATGAACTGATTTTTCTGCTATGTATATGTTATCACTCTGTTCACCCACACTATATACCACTGAAATATTACCATGCCAATTAATATCATTTCTCAAAATACCAAAGGCTTAAACACCTCCCGAAAAAGACGAATAGCTCTGTCGAAGGCTAAAAGACTAGGGGGAGGCATAATTATGTTTCAAGAAGCCCATTTGAAAAAAGATGACCAGTCATTGCTATTTAGTAATGATTATCCTCTAATCTATCATTCATCATTCCCTATGAAAAAAATGGAGTGGCTACTGTCATGGGAGAGGGGGTTTGGCCCGGTATTAAAGGGGTTACACCCCATTTGGCCACCCTCTGCTCTCACTTGGGAAGCAAGGGGTTAACTGGACTGCGGTCCAGTAATATGTTTTACCCTGCTTCAGTACCCAATTGTGTATTCCCCTGTAAATATGTATTGTTCCCATTCCAGTGTCTGCACCAACATATACACTGGGGTTGATGCGGGAGGGAAGGGGTTAATAGTTAAGGAGTGATTATAGCCCTTTGTTCCCTATTCCTGCCTTTGCAGGCTCCATTTTGCAGTTTCTACATAGGTCGCCATTGGGGCTCAATACAACCCTATGGAGATTCCAGCGATTTGGGCCCGTTTCCGTAGAAGACCTGCAGGTGGCGCCCGAGAGGAGGAGCGGCGGTTCCCCATTGTAAGTCAATGGAGCCATTCATTTCAATGGGGATTCCTCGACGCCGACCTCCAGGAACGGGTTGGCAGCCATCCAAACTGCAGACCGCAGAAGCGGATACAATATCTGAAAGAGAGCTTTGATCACACTGAGTTCAAGTTCAAATACAATTGGCGTGGGAAACTTAGGTTCTAGGGCACCCAGAAATAAAATTCTTTTTGCCCCTAGACCCTAGGAACCCCCACACTCGACCACCACCGGGTCCGAGAATGAGGGACCCCCGTAAAGGGTCGCGCTCACCACGAGGGTCACGCCATTGACTCTAATGGTGGAGCGGAGGTCCCATGGAATCCTATGGCGGCGCCGGACAATGCATTTCCTATGGCGACGCCGGCCATATTAATTCCAATGAGGGAAAAGCTGCGTGGCGTTAAAACGGCTAAGTCCGACCGGGTAAAAAGTGTAAGCCCATATCTCCGGTTCTGTGAGTACCAGAGGGTTGGGATTTGGATCGAATGTAGTCACTGTTCTGGCATGACTGCATGACCATTTCCAGCCCTCTACGATCAACCAGACGGAGTATGGGCAAATATAAAAAAAGTGTGGTTTTACTATTGACTTCAATGGCCGAGTTGCTCCACTGAAAGCCTATTGTGGCGGAGCCTCTCACAATGGGAGAGTGAAAAGCAGAGATTTCTTTTAGCTATAGTGGATAATCCTGCATTAAATTTAATAGGATATTTAAACTTGTTTTTTGTATCTCCGGTTCTGGGTGTCGTGGAAGGCTGAAACTTGGCCACTTTGGCAAAGGTCTTCCGGCATGAGGACCTGGCAAATTTCAGCTATTTTCCATATTGCAATATATACAGGTTGGAGCCGCACATGCATAGGTTTTTTGGAGCTTAATCTTTGAATTTAAAAGGAAGATCCCTAATTTTTATATTTTTGCTTTTTATACACTTTTATAGTTACTTTTTTGTGGCTTCAGTACCCCCTTTGTGTTCCATTATATTGGTATGGAGGAACCAGGGGATAATATGGATGAATTAGAAGATATTTCGGATACTTATTTTTTCAACACTTGTGATGATACACAGAGAAAAAAACAAGCTTTACGTGTGTTTGATAACATTGTGGATTTGGATACCACTGACATCTCTGATCTCAAAATCCACTTTCAAAAATTGGAAAGTTTATTGATTCATAAGAACCGCTTATGGTGGGACATTATAAGCCTGGAGAACTATGCTAAATGTAAAAGGATCCCAAGAGGACTAAGGGTTAAAAAAGCCCCCTCCTTTGGTTTTCCGGATGTGGATTTTGAAAATAGATGGGTGACAGCCCTCAATGACTGCTCTTTTCGTTTGATGGAGTTAATAGTGTTTCAGAAAATGAAGGAGAAAGATCAGCTTGATATTCAAATCACAGAACTGCAAAAAAACCTATACAGTTTCAAAGGTTTAAAGGGCTTTAAGGAATTTGATGTTATTCTCTCCAAAACGGTAAAAAATGTGGAATGTGGTATTATGTCTAAAAAACAAATTAAATATGATCGGGACAGATATGACTATGAAAAGAACCAGGTTTACCATTGGCAGAGGATAAATTCTATTCAGGAAAGATCAAATAACAAAGATAAATCATTCATTCAGTTTAAATCTACTCCCAATAAGTCCATTTTAAAATCTAAGAATGTGGATTATCAGAGTGGCGAATCTGATGTTTCAGATGCAGAAACTGCCTCTACCTCTCATTCTGTATCTTTTGTCAATACATTTGAGAATGATGATCATCGTGGTCGTGGAGCTCCATCCAGGGGGCGAGGGAGGGGTGGACGCACCTTTTGGGGTCAACCACCTAGGTCCCAGGATGCTTTTTCTTATCAAAATGTTAATCAACAGAGACAGCAACAGCAACAACCAAAATCTTTCCCTTTATTTCAAAAGGACACAAGAGAATCAGAAGAGGGAGGAGGGGGGGGAGGAGGAGGGGGCTACAGGTCCGCCTCCAAAAGGAAGAAGTTTTGAATGATATATCTAATGTTATAAATATTTCAGGAACTGCTCTCTCTCCTACAGAGTTGTCACTATTGGATAAAGGCCTAAAATTTTCACCTTCAATGAACTTTAATTTGTTCGAAACCACTATTGATGTGTATAAGTTTGTTCGGAAATTATCCTTGAAAAAGTTTTTTGACAATTTTATTCCAAATGTTACTAGGTCGACCGGAGATGAGGATTTAGATGGGGGGCCATCACACGCTATCGAGAGTGATGTCCCCTCATCCGACTCTGTTCCTCCGGTATCTATTGCTTTACATACATTTAATGATTTTTGTACCCTGCAAGATATGAATGATCTTTTATCTGAACAGACGGTTGATGATGTTAATATTCCTACATTTTCTGAATGGAATTCAGGCCTAAAAAGGAGTTCTGTGTTCTACCCCACTCATGTCAAGGGTCAATTTCTGACTATGTTTGAAAATCTGGTTATAAGAGACCTTCGTCTTCTAGCTCAGGGATTTTCCCTATCCTATATAGATCATGACAATTTGAATCAAAGTGAGCGTTTAGCTTTAAAATCTTTGAAAAATAATTCTGCATTGGTCATTAAGAGTGCGGACAAGGGGGGTGCGGTGGTGGTGCAGGGCAGAGACGGTTACATCAGGGAGGCATTACGCCAACTGGATGATGGCCGGTCCTATCGTGTACTATCCGCCGACCCCACACCGCAATTCTTGGAGTTCCTTGTAGAACTGGTTGACTCAGGTGTTATTATGGAAGTTCTGTCGAAGGACGAGGTTAAATTCATTATTCCATCTCATCCCATTATTCCTATCTTCCACCATCTCCCAAAGATCCACAAGACATTGGTCGACCCTCCAGGTCGTCCCATTGTCTCTAGTATTGGATCTTTGGGAGATGGTCTGTCAAGATATGTTAATGGTTTTCTTCAGCCATTTGTTAGGAAATTGCCCTCATTTATACGGGACTCTGGTGATCTTCTTGATCAGATCAAGAATGTTAAATGGGGTAATGATTACCTGTGGGTAACACTTGATGTTACCTCTCTGTATTCTGTTATACAACATGACCATGGTTTGGCAGCGGTCCGCCAATTTATTGAGATACCAGAAATATCAATCTTTCAATCGGCTTTTATTTTGGACGCTATACACTTTTTACTCACGCACAACTTTTTCACATTTAATGGTAAGTTTTATTTGCAACTTATTGGCACTGCTATGGGTACAAGTTTTGCTCCTTCTTTTGCGAACTTATTTATGGGATGGTGGGAAGCACTCTTTATTTATTCGAGCACTAATTTATTTCGTCACAATATTGTTTTTTATAAAAGATTTGTGGACGACCTAATTATTATTTGGAGGGGGGATGTCACTACACTTCACACTTTTGTATCTTATCTTAATAATAATCTTTATAATCTAAGATTTACATTAAATTTTCATTTCCATCACATTGAATTTCTGGATCTACAATTATTTGTAGACATAGACAAAAAAATCCAAACGGATGTTTATAGGAAGCAAAATGCCAGGAACACCTTTCTTAGGGCGGACAGCTGCCACCCATCCCATGTCATAAAGGCCATACCAAGGGGACAGTTCCTCAGACTGAGAAGGAATTGTTCCACTATGAGTGGTTTCCTTTCTCAGTCTGAGGAGCTTACAAGGAGATTTTTGGAAAGGGGATACCCCAAATCACATTTAGCAATTGCATTTGAAAATGCATTACATACAGAGAGAGCATCATTGTTGCCCACACATCCAATTGAAGATTCTCGCCTTGTTAACAATGTTAAGACAATTGGTATTAAACAGGACTCACATGGACTGACAGAATCAAAAAACAAATGTCCTCTTTTTATTTCACAATTTAGTAAACAAAGTGGAAAAGTAAACTCTATAATTTCTAAACATTGGAATGTCTTATCCATGGACCCTGTCCTTAAAAAATATGTGGATTCTGGTCCTACTTTTGTATATCGTAGAGCGAGAACAATTGGATCTCATGTTTCACCAAGTGAACTCAAATCTTCTGGTCTCAAAAAAACTTTTATCACTAGGGGTTCCTTCAAATGTGGCTCTTGTAGTGCATGTAAACACATGAAGCCTGCAAAAAGTTTTTTCCAGTTTGCCTTGCCACCGCCACATGGTGTGAATATATTACCAAATAAGGAATTTAAGATTAACAGTTTTATAAATTGTAAAAGTCAATTTGGGATTTATCTAATAACATGTGGTTGTGGCAAGAGGTATGTGGGGAGGACGACTAGAGCCCTTAAGGTCAGGATGTTAGAGCATTTAAGGCTCATAAAATTGAGAGACACTAATCATCCAGTCTCAAAACATTTCACTGAATGTGGTCAGGGAGGAATTAATAATTTTTCCTTTTTGGGGATTGAATCAGTTATTTCTAAATCTAGAGGAGGTGATCATATCAACCTTCTGGACCGTAGGGAGGCGTATTGGATCTTCACTCTCCAAACGCGCTTCCCTATGGGCTTGAACATTGACTGGCAACTAACACATTTTTTGTAAACATTTTTGTGATAGACGTATTATGGTGTAATTAGTTGGTAATACAGATTAAATAAGACAATTGTCATTATATTGGACATTATATTCTTGTCATTATAACCTTTGAACCTATGCCTTATCATGCAAATATTATGCTAATATGTAAGCTTTAATTGTTCTTTGATGTATCTTGTGGATAATACTTCATATTTTATAATGGTTGTATTTCCCTGGTTCCTATGATTTAGGTACACAATCTGTGTTATGCAGTATGTATGTGTAATATGTCTTTAAATTTACTTTTCTTGCACATTTTTTTAATCATGTCTAGAGGTTTTTATTTTTAACTTTTTTTTTGTATATAACTTAGTTGCAACACAGCTAGTTTTTTAATCCACCTTGTTCATGTTTTTCCTTGATATAATAGTACCCTTTATTAAGCATTAGTTTAGTTTAATATAGCTTTATTTCGTTTAAATATGCTTGTCCAGTTAGCAGCAATGTATTTTGTTCTGCTGGAATGGTCAATAAAGCTTTGTTATTGTGTTCCTATGTTTGCCCACATCCAAAATGGCCACACTGCCTTTGGTACTTCCTTTTGCCCTTAGATCGGCACTGAGTCGCTCTGTTATGACGTCATCAGGTTCTGATTTTTGGCGCGAAATGGCCCACAGGTAAGAGGGTATATAATGGATGTTATCACATTGTGTTTTATCCTTGAAAAAGAACGCTGCGACGTTCGAAATGCATTGGATGGGTCTTTTGCCACATTAAAGTGCCCTTTTAATTATTTTTATTTTTTATTTTTTTGTTCTGGTTTTTTCCTGCTCCGTTTGTGCTGGTGCGCTTTTTGGTCTCCCTCTTCCGGCATGAGGACCTGGCAAATTTCAGCCCACTCAGACCTACAGAACGGATTATTTTAATATGTGAAGATATTAAAGAATGTATTGTATTTTGGGTCTGGTAGAAAAAGCCAGAGCCCATATGGTATGTTAATGCTCAGGAGGGAGACAAGTGGTCTACAATAAACCCCTGATCAAAGGCGTCCCCACCCTGCTTGTGTATGCTAGCACAAAAGAAAGGACGTGGGTACTTGATAAAAAGTGTTGTGTTTCACACCCTGGGACAAAGGGTTTCCTGGCCAAAGCAGACATTCAGACGCCAGTCTTGTGAGAGGGGGGCTAGGGAAATAAGCCCCTGATTAGAATAATATCCACCCAGTGGGCAGGTATTACGGTACCCCTCAGCTGAGGTGGCAAGGAGGGATTGGATGCAGATAATTGTTCTCCAATTACTTGCACTCAATGCCAGAGTACAGGAGTGGAACTCCATATAAACGAGTTAAGCTCTATACTCAGGGTCTTTCGTGTTCATCTGAACCTGTATTGCTGAATGAATTGCCAATCCTTTATCCTGATGGCTTCATTGTTCAACCCTTAAGTAAGTGCCAATTCTTGTCTGTTATTTGTATATCTTGTGTGTTCACCTTCATTAAGGAATAAACTATATTTATTATATCTAAGTTGTGTTCAATTCAACCCAGATATATTTTGGTGTGTTTTATAAACCTATCACTAGCTACCGTGACAGCTACATGTCACCGGAGACCAGGTACTTACTGTAATGGATCCGCACCTTAGTTTACTGACGAAGCTTGGAGACAAGCGAAATGCGTAGAGTTGAACTGCAGCAGCCTAGGAGTGTATCCAGCACCCCCCCCCCCCCCCCCTGACCCGTGGGTTCCAATTCTGTGATCGATCACAACCGGAAGTGACGCGATGGGCCAAACCGGAAGTGACGCGACGCGATCTCGGGAGTGGGGCTGACGGTGAACACGAAAGCTGCGCATCTTTATTTTTATGTGTCTATGCACATAGTGCAAAATGTGAGTGCAATACTTATTGCTTTATAAATATATATATATACATTGAACATGCAATGTTCACTAAGAGTGTCATCTCTTTCATTGAGGGTCTATCCTGCTGAAGCCTGATACTTCATTTCAAGCAAGACTTCCACACAACTTATACACTGCTTATATTCTATTGAAAAATTGTGAGTCCCCAATTGTGATTCATTGAGCTGTTTTTTCTGTAGAACATACTACACCATATATTTTTATTTTTTCCCCACATATGGTGACATCTGCGCCCCCCACAAGCTTCTTTCTACTATCTGCATTAACCCCTGTAAATTCTTGCTGTCTCCAAGCTAATGCCTCCGTTTTAGCCTCAGAGAATGAGACCCCAAGTCCGACAGCAGAGGTTGCATTGAATGACTCCCCTAACGTTGCGGAGTCCTTAGATATTCTTTGCTATAAACCCCCTGCTTCAGCTCAAGTTTCAGCTACTGTGCCCCCTGAAACTTCGGCTAAAGTTCTGTTTCCAGTTAAATGTATTCTGGTACCAGGTTTTTCTCTAAGCTTGGTCGCAGAGTTCCCACTCCTGTGTATTTCGCTGAACCAGTCTGTCACCCAGAGAACGGTGATCCCTGCTTCAGCGCATAGTCCCCACCTCGTGGAATCTGCAGTCGTTTCTGGTTTCCCAGACACTCCTTACCAAATACCTACTTCAGAGACCAGTACAGTTGTGATTACCCCCCGTGTTCTGTCTGTGTTCTCCTCTTCTCAAAGCTTAGGGTTAAAAGCGTACAGTGGTCAGTATGCCCCTCCTGGGGTTCATGTTGTGTTCCCAGGAATGTTTGCTGACACACTGCTTTCACTCAAAAATGACGCTTTTTCATATGTGCTAGCTAGAAGCCTGTACACAGTCTCCCCTTTCTGTGAAATTTGCCTTGTCGGCCCTGATACTCGGAGAGGTAAAAACCTTCCTTCAGATTCAGAATCTCTTCCTATAGAGGCCGTCCTTGCTTTTGGTTCCCCTGATTTCTCTGCCCATGCAACCCCTCCAGGGATCAGCGTATCTGTTGTTACTCCCTTAGTACAGTCTGAGACCACCCTGCCTATATTACTAGTCCTGGTGTTTAAATCTGAGCTATTTAGTTTTACTGCCCTTGCTAAACCTCAGTCCCTCAGCACTGCGTCTAAATATGCCCCAGCAACCGTTGGGTTACTCGGGGTAAAAATTAAAACTCCTGTCTTAAAGGGTACTTTCTCACACATGTCCTGCTAACCTAGAACCTCAGTGATTGATTCTAAGTCACATCACTATATCTGATTTTCTCACTAGTCAAACCCAGACACCCTCACCACTGGCTAGGAGTCCCGTTATCAGAATTTTTGCACTAGTAAACACGCCTATTTATGTTTTTGTCATGACAAGCACCCCTGTTGTTAGGGCCCTTGCAGTTTTGGATAAGACTCCTTTTACTTCTAAGGTTTCTGCTATTAAGAGTTTCCATGTTTCCAACTTGCCGCTTGTTGTCTCTTTAACTCTCATCATTACTCCCCCATTATCCGTCACTGACTCTCAGGCACCAGCTCTTGACGCTAGTTCTCCTATCAGTACCCCTGCATTGCTAGATGTTTCTGTTATGGATTCCGAGCCTTCAGCTCCGGAGTCGATTCCTCTACTCGCTGCTGCTTTTGTAGTCTCTCAGGTCCCTGTCACTGAAGTACAGACTTCAGTGTCTGATGCTAGCTCCCCTCCCTTCGCTACCCTTGCTCTGCCTGATTCTCAAGTTCCTGATATTAAAGCCCCATAGCCTATTCCTACTCCCCAGACAATACTATCTCCCACTGAGGGTTCTACAGTATTTGGGAGCTCCACTGCTGATTGCTTCTCTGCCTCTGCGAAACCATGGTTTTCCCCTTCGGAACCTTCTGTTGCCCCTGTTATTTCCTCTGTGTTGGAAATACTCTGTACGTATCCCAAGATTTCGGTCTCTATGCCTGGTTTACTGCTTGCCTTGTCACCTTCCATACCAATACCTGGAAATGCTCCCACCCACCCTATACCCTCGCTGACCACTACCTGGGAGACCTCTGGAGGAGAAAACCCTCTCAAATTCCTACATGCAGAGGTCAGCCTAGACTTTGTCTGTTCCGAAGGTCGCCCTGGTATATTCGATCAACTATCGATGCCGCTTATCCTAAATTCTGGTCCCATTACTAAAGATTGGGCTCCCAGTGGGGGTTCTTCTGCCATTTCTGCTCCAGAACCCTCTGGTTCTTCACAGCCCTGGATTCCCAAGCCATTTGACAGGGCGAGCCACGTACCAATGATGTCTCTACCACCACTCTCATATCCTAGAACAGTACTCACCAAGGAACTGCTCGTTTACGGATCCCCTTTCCGCCTAAAAAACTTTAGGAACAACTCAATGTCCCCGAGGCCCATGGATGGCCCTGTCTGGCCGCAGTTCTCACTGGAGAGTGGGGGTACGCAAAGGAGTGCCCACGCGTCTCTGGACCATGACTCTACTCCCAATCCCAGACAGTTCAGGAACAATTCCAGGTCCCCGAACTCTATGAGTGGTCTTATTCGCCTGGAGGTCTCACGTGAAGGGGGGGGGGGGGTAATGTAACGGATCTGCACCTTAGTTTACGGTTTGCCTTGCCTTAAAGACCTGTGCAGCCCTGGAACACTGCTCCTGATATGTACTGCAGCTCCACCCTTGGTTCTCTCATTAAAGCAATATTGTCACACGCCCCATCTGCTATTGGTTCACTGACCTTTAAAGACACCTTTCCCACAATGCTTCCCTGCTGAGCATAATCTTTCCTGGATGTCACAAGTGTTCTGCCACAAGCCCTAAGCTTGGCTCTGTTGTGTACTAATCTCTCTAGTTCTATTCCCTAGTTCACGCAGAGGTCTGTTCCTGTCTCCTGTGCTTAAGCGGAGTACTCTCCATGTTGACTTCAGCTCCCTGTTTCCTGAGGCCTGCTGTGCTTCCATAGCAGAGGCCTATCTACTGTTCCTGAGGCCTGCTGCTAGTCTCACGCAGAGGCCTGTCCCTGACTCCTGTGCTGAAACGGAGGACTCCAGTGTGTACTTCAGCTCCCTGTTTCCTGAGGCCTGCTGACTTTCCATAGCAGAGGCTTGTCAACCGGTTCCTGGGGCCTGCTGCTCTCTCTCCATTGCAGAGGCCATGTCTGGGTTCCTGTGCTGAAGCGGAGCATCTCCAGTGTATACTTCAGCTCCCTGTTTCCTTTGGTCTGCTGCCCTACCCTTAGCAGAGGCCAGTCTATGAGTCCTGAGTTCTGTAGCTCTCTCTCTCCTTGCACAGGCCCGCTCTGGACTCTTGCGCTGAAGCACTGGTTTACCGGTGCTGCCAGGCGGTGTGCCCACTCCAGTCAGCCTATCCCTTCCGGAGACCGATACCATGGGCCATGGTCGCCGCACACGCAGAACCCACTCCCGCGCCCACGCTCCTAAGCTGAAGCGGGGAACACCTGACTACCTGTTGCCGAAACTCCGCTTGGGTAACGTTTACCCTGATCTCTCCAGTACTGACCCTGGCTTGTCCACAGATGTTGCTACCTTCTCCAGTCCCGACCCTGCTACGTACGACTATGAACTGCGCAATCCGGATCAACCTGCGCGGTCTAAGGTCGGTGCTTATACAACCCCACCTCAGCCACGCGGTCCGACCCAGGTTTGTGGTGAGCACAACCGTGACACTTACACCTTTTTACCGGGATCATTCACGGAGCAAAACAAGTTAGTAAAACAAATTGTCATTTATTCCATAGAAACAGACACACACACACAGTGGATTAAAAAATACAGAAGAAAACACACTTACTGGGGGATCTGGGCTACAAAACTAACCTTTCCTAGGTGACATAAGAGGTAAAACAAAGTCTTTAGGTTGACCAGGACTTGTCCTGGAACGTAAATCTGCATGCAGCTCCTGACTCCACCGCTGTATCCGCTCCGGAGATGCAGAAATCCCTTGTCCGGGAGATAGTACCAAACATCTGGTACTCTTTACGGCTTGCAATTCCAGCCACGACCACTACGTTCTATTCTCAGAAATTGGCCCAGAAAAGTGGGACTTCTTGCCTTGAAATATCTGAAGCCGGCTCGCTGCCATTTCCCTATGGGCATCTTTTGGTGATTTTAGAGTTTGCCGCTGCTGTCTTGGCGCTTGGAATCTGAGTGAACCTCTCGAATGGATTGGCTGACAGATTCTTTTAGTATTTCAGAGTTCATTCATGAAGTACTCCAGCCAATCCCAGCGTGGGAAAAATCCAGCAGCCTATCAGAGCTCTGCCAGTTTATCTAAGCCGGGCACGCATGGATTCTGACATGGGCATGTGCCAACCTGGCACCTCTGCCACTTGCCAATCAGAAGCCACCCGCGGAGTTAGGCTCCTCAAAGTCTGGGCTGGGCAAATGGTGGTCCGGTGACTTCCATTCATCCCATGACGTGAGTACTTGAGGCTAACTTCGCTGCCCAAATGGCTTTCACACCTTGGCAACCTCTGAGGCTTTCATGTCCGGGACCCAAGCAGACTTGGTGGCACCAAGCTTCATAGCCACATGGTCTCTCAGAACCGTGGACCTGGAAGTCCCCAGCTCATAATACCGTACACAAGCATCTGTACTATTAAACAATATGAAACACAATAGTAGAATGAAAAGACGCTTTTAGGTTCATTCTCAGGGCTGTATCTCATTCCCTTCTGAAAATCGGACTTAGGTTTCATAAAAACCCGTGCAACCTCATATATGGGTGGAGTACCCTCAGAACCTCTATACTGGTTCTGGGTAACCGGGCATTGAACTGGGGATCCCTCTGTTACTGAGGGGACCCTGGTGCCGTTCTGGGGATACCTTATACCCCTATGCCCCACTTACCTTTCTGATCTGTGCTGAAGCAGGGATCCTAGCGGTGAGTCACGAACGTTTCCAGAGAAGGATTTTGACCGGAGCCTTGTGCCTACATGTATCCGGGCTCACTGACCTGACTCCCGGGTACATTATTGGGACGCTCAGCAACTCTGGACCCCGACTATCTAGGCACAATCTGAGAAGACCCCCTCCGCTAAATCCCCCCAGAAACTCATTCCCTAGTAATCCCTGCTTGCTAGCACCCCTAGAAAGGTAAAACACACACATTCTTTATTGGCACACAATCACATACATTTCATGTACGACAAATGGGTCCAAGAGCTGGCACTCTAAACCCCACAATATGGCTCAGAGGTAACCAACTGGGCATAATACCTTTATTGATTGCCTGGTTACCCCCTCACCATCACACTGTACCCCCTCACCGTCACACTGTACCCCCTCACCGTCACACTGTACCCCCTCACCGTCACACTGTACCCCCTCACCGTCACACTGTACCCCCTCACCGTCACACTGTACCCCCTCACCGTCACACTGTACCCCCTCACCGTCACACTGCACTCTTCCATAAAAACGTACATTTCAAAGAAGATAAAATAAAAACTGATCTCGCTGGAAGAATCTTAGTTATCACACTGTGCCTCCTCCCATCACACTGTGCCTCCTCACCATTCACACGCTGTGCCTCCTCACCAATCACACGCTGTGCCTCCTCACCAATCACACGCTGTGCCTCCTCACCAATTACACGTTGTGCCTCCTCACCAATCACACGCTGTGCCTCCTCCCATCACACTGTACCTCCTCACCAATTACACGTTGTGCCTCCTCACCAATCACACTCTGTGCCTCCTCCCATCACGCTGTGCCTCCTCTCCCATCACACGCTGTGCCTCCTCTCCCATCACACGCTGTGCCTCTTCACCAATCACATGCTGTGCCTCCTCTCCCATCACACTGTGCCTCCTCACCAATCACACACTGTGCCTCCTCTCCTATCACACACTGTGCCTCTTCACCAATCACATGCTGTGCCTCCTCTCCCATCACACTGTGCCTCCTCACCAATCACATGCTGTGCCTCCTCCCATCACACTGTGCCTCCTCACCAATCACATGCTGTGCCTCCTCCCATCACGCTGTGCCTCCTCACCACTCACACGCTGTGCCTCCTCTCCCATCACACGCTGTGCCTCCTCACCAATCACACTGTGACTCCTCACCAATCACACGCTGTGCCTCCTCCCATCACACTGTGCCTCCTCACCAATCACACGCTGTGCCTCCTCCCATCACACTTTGCCTCCTCCCATCACACTGTGCCTCCTCACCAATCACACGCTGTGCCTCCTCACCTATCACACACTGTGCCTCCTCACCAATCACACGCTGTGCCTCCTCACCTATCACACACTGTGCCTCATCTCCTATCACACACTGTGCCTCCTCACCAATCACACGCTGTGCCTCCTCACCAATCACATGCTGTGCCTCCTCACCAATCACACGCTGTGCCTCCTCACCAATCACACGCTGTGCCTCCTCTCCCATCACACTGTGCCTCCTCCCATCACACTGTGCCTCCTCACCAATCACACGCCGTGCCTCCTCCCATCACACTGTGCCTCCTCCCATCACACTGTGCTTCCTCACCAATCACACGCTGTGCCTCCTCCCATCACACGCTGTGCCTCCTCACCAATCACACGCTGTGCCTCCTCTCCCATCACACGCTGTGCCTCCTCTCCCATCACACGCTGTGCCTCCCCACCAATCACACGCTGTGCCTCCTCACCTATCACACGCTGTGCCTCCTCACCCATCACACACTGTGCCTCCTCTCGTATCACATGCTGTGCCTCCTATCCCATCACATGCTGTGCCTCCTCTCCCATCACACGCTGTGCCTCCTCTCCCATCACACACTGTGCCTCCTCTCCCATCACATGCTGTGCCTCCTCTCCCATCACATGCTGTGCCTCCTCTCCCATCACACTATGCCTCCTCTCCCATCACACGCTGTGCCTCCTCTCCCATCACATGCTGTGCCTCCTCTCCCATCACATGCTGTGCCTCCTCTCCCATCACATGCTTTGCCTCCTCTCCCATCGCACGCTGTGCCTCCTCTCCCATCACATGCTGTGCCTCCTCTCCCATCACACACTGTGCCTCCTCTCCCATCACACACTGTGCCTCCTCTCCCATCACATGCTGTGCCTCCTCTCCCATCACATGCTGTGCCTCCTCTCCCATCACACTATGCCTCCTCTCCCATCACACGCTGTGCCTCCTCTCCCATCACACGCTGTGCCTCCTCTCCCATCACACGCTTTGCCTCCTCTCCCATCACATGCTGTGCCTCCTCTCCCATCACACACTGTGCCTTTTCTCCCATCACACGCTGTGCCTCCTCTCCCATCACACGCTGTGCCTCCTCTCCCATCACACACTGTGCCTTTTCTCCCATCACATGCTGTGCCTCCTCTCCCATCACACACTGTGCCTTTTCTCCCATCACACGCTGTGCCTGCTCTCCCATCACACGCTGTGCCTCCTCTCCCATCAAATGCTGTGCCTCCTCTCCCATCGCACGCTGTGCCTCCTCTCCTATCACACACTGTGCCTCCTCTCCCATCACACTATGCCTCTTCTCCCATCACATGCTGTGCCTCCTCTCCCATCACACACTGTGCCTGCTCTCCCATCACATGCTGTGCCTCCTCTCCCATCACACACTGTGCCTGCTCTCCCATCACATGCTGTGCCTCCTCTCCCATCACACGCTGTGCCTTCTCTCCCATCACACGCTGTGCCTGCTCTCCCATCACATGCTGTGCCTCCTCTCCCATCACACTATGCCTCCTCTCCCATCACATGCTGTGCCTCCTCTCCCATCACATGCTGTGCCTCCTCTCCCATCACACTATGCCTCCTCTCCCATCACACGCTGTGCCTCCTCTCCCATCACACTATGCCTCCTCTCCCATCACATGCTGTGCCTCCTCTCCCATCACACACTGTGCCTTCTCTCCCATCACACACTGTGCCTGCTCTCCCATCACAAGCTGTGCCTCCTCCCATCACACTATGCCTCCTCACCAATCACACGCTGTGCCTCCTCCCATCACATGGTGCCTCCTCTCCCATCACAAGCGGGGCCTCCTCTCCCATCACAAGCTGTGCCTCTTCCATCACACACTGTGCCTCCTCTCCCATCACACGCTGTGCCTCCTCTTCCATCACATGCTGTGCCTCCTCTTCCATCACATGCTGTGCCTCCTCTCCCATCACACGCTGTGCCTCCTCTCCTATCACACACTGTGCCTCCTCTCCTATCACACACTGTGCCTCCCCCATCGCACACTGTGCCTCCTCTCCCATCACACGCTGTGCCTCCTCTCCCATCACATGCTGTGCCTCCTCTCCCATCACATGCTGTGCCTAATCTCCCATCACACACTGTGCCTCTTCTCCCATCACATGCTGTGCCTCCTCTCCCATCACACGCTGTGCCTCCTCTCCTATCACACACTGTGCCTCCTCTCCTATCACACACTGTGCCTCCTCTCCCATCACATGCCGTGCCTCCTCTCCTATCACACACTGTGCCTCCTCTCCCATCACATGCTGTGCCTCCTCTCCCATCACATGCTGTGCCTCCTCTCCCATCACACGCTGTGCCTCCTCTCCCATCACACGCTGTGCCTCCTCTCCTATCACATGCTGTGCCTCTTCTCCCATCACACACTGTGCCTCCTCTCCCGTCACACACTGTGCCTCCTCTCCCATCACACGCTGTGCCTCCTCTACTGTCCCATGCTTTGCCTCTTCCCTCATCACACACTGTGCCTCCTCTCCCATAACACGCTGGGCCCCCCATCACACGCTATGCCTCCTCTCCTATCACATGCTGTGCCTCCTCTCCCATAACATGCTATGCCCCCCCCATCACATGCTGTGCCTCCTCTCCCATCACACACTGTGCCTACTCTCCTGTCACACGCTGTGTAACCCCGTCTCATGCTATGCATCCTCGTAACACGGAATGCCTCCCCCATGACATGCTGTGCCTCCCAGTCACATGTTGTGCATCCCCTTCCCACACTGTGCCTCCCTGTCACACGCTGTGCCTCCCCATCACATGCTGTGCCTCATCCCCCATCACATGCTGTGCCTCCCGCATCACGTGCTGTGCCTCCCCATCACACGCTGTGCCTCCTCCTGTCACATGCAATGCCTCCAAATCACATGCTGTTCCTCATTCCATCACATGCTGTGCCTCCTCCTGTCACATGCTGTGCCTCCAAATCACATGCTGTTCCTCATCCCATCACAGGATGTGCCTCCTCCCATCACACGCTGTGCCTCCTCCCATCACACGCTGTGCCTCCTCCCATCACACGCTCTGCCTCCTCCCATCACATGCTGTGCCTCCTCCTGTCACATGCTGTGCCTCCCAATTACATGCTGTGCCTCATCCCATCAAATGCTGTGCCTCCTCCCATCACATGCTCTGCCTCCTCCCATCATATGCTGTGCCTCCTTCCATCACACGCTGTGCCTTCCCATCACATGCTGTGCCTCCTCCTGTCACATGCTGTGCCTCCCAATCACATGCTGTGCCTCCTCCCATCACATGCTGTGCCTCCTCCCATTACATGCTGTGCCTCCTCCCGTCACACGCTGTGCCTCCTGTCACATGATGTGCCTCCCAATCACATGCTGTGCCTCATCCCATCACATGCTGTGCCTCCTCCCATTACATGCTGTGCCTCCTCCCGTCACATGCTGTGCCTCCTTCCTGTCACATGCTGTGCCTCCTCCCATCACATGCGGTGCCTCCTCCCTTCACATGCTGTGCCTCCTCCCGTCACATGCTGTGCCTCCTCCCGTCACATGCTGTGCCTCCTCCCATCACATGCTGTGTCTCCTCCCATCACACACTGTGCCTCCTCCCATCATACGCTGTGCCTCCTCCCATCACACACTGTGCCTCCCCATCACACAGTGCCTCCCCGTCACATGCTGTGCCTCCCCGTCACATGCTGTGCCTCCCAATCACATGCTGTTCCTCCTCCCATCACATGCTGTGCCTCCTCCCATCATATGCTGTGCCTCCTCCCATCACATGCTGTGCCTCCTCCCATCACATACTGTGCCTCCTCCCATCACATACTGTGCCTCCTCCCATCACACACTGTGCCTCCTCTCCCATCACATGCTGTGTCTCCTCCTGTCACATGCTGTGCCTCCTCCCGTCACATACTGTGCCTCCTCCCATCACACGCTGTGCCTCCCCATCACAGTGCCGCCCCATCACATGCTGTGCCTCCTCCTGTCACACACTGTTCCTCCTCATCACATGCTGTGCCTCGTCTCCCATCACATGCTGTGCCTCCTCCTGTCACACGCTGTTCCTCCTCATCACATGCTGTGCCTCCTCCCATCACATACTGTGCCTCCTCCCATCACACGCTGTGCCTCCCCATCACAGTGCCGCCCCATCACATGCTGTGCCTCCTCCTGTCACACACTGTTCCTCCTCATCACATGCTGTGCTTCCTATCGCATGCGGTGTTTCATCCCTTCACATTTATTTATTTATAAAATATTTTATCAGGAAGTACTACATTGAGTCCTGGGCACAGAGTTAAAA